>NW_026273413.1:0-97498 GCF_020536995.1 Dreissena polymorpha | reverse complement strand
AAAAAAGTAGAAAATGTATTAAAATGTCAGTAACATGATCTTATTAACATTCAGTAGGCGAAGTGTTTAAAACAAATCATTTCAATTTGAGAAAATGTTGAAGAATGTATGGATATTCAATGTCTCCATGAACCTTTCCAATTTCAGTTATCATAAGTATAACCCACTATATTAGCAAAATTGGCAACAGTTTCTGTTGAGGGAGAGTAAATAGTACTGTATCAAAATTTAAAAGAAAAAAACAGTAACAAACAATACACTTATACTTATTTAAGAACACAAATATTACCAATATCTCCAATAAAAATTTGTACACATGGGCATTAAAGGAATAATCGAGCAATCACAGATTAGAAAAACAGGGGGAAAACAGCAGTATTAGACACTAAAGATATTGAAAAATATATCAATAAAATTAATTACAGCATTATCTTCAATTGAAATAGCTAATATGATAAAAGCAACACAACTATAAGCCTAGTATAAATCTGTCAACAAGTCCCTTTTAACATCCATATAAGTTGACTCCATTACCAACCTAAGTATGTCTATTTTCAGTAAAAAAAACAACAATGAAGAGACCTAGAATGCCAACAGTCAAGGCATATAATACATGAGCAAATACATGTTGCAAGTGAAGGAAATGGAAAATATAACAAGTGTTTGAGAACACAATGTCCCCTATATATGACCTTGACCCTGTGAAGGATGACCTTGACCTTGTGAAGGATGACCTTGACCTTTCACCACTCAAAATGTGCAGCTCCATGAGATACACATGCATGCCAAATATCAAGTGCTATCTTCAATATTGCAAAAGTATCCATAAAATAAGCGATTTGGGCCACATATATTTGATCTCTGACCTTGAAGGATGACCCCTTGACCTTGACCTTTCACCACTCAAAATGTGCAGCTCCATGAGATACACATGCATGCCAAATATCAAGTTGCTATCTTCAATATTGCAAAAGTATTCAGAAAATAAGCGATTTGGGCCAATATATGACCTTGACCTTGAAAGGATGACCTTGACCTTGACCTTTCAACACTCAAAATGTGCAGCTCCATAAGATACACATGCATGCCAAATATCAAGTTGCTATCTTCAATATTGCAAAAGTATTCATAAAAATATTGCAAAAGTTCATAAAATGAGCGATTTTGGCCACATATAATTGACCTCTGACCTTGAAGGATGACCTTGACCTTTCACCACTCAAAATGTGAAGCTCCATGAGATACACATGCATGCCAAATATCAAGTTGCTATCTTCAATATTGCAAAAGTATTCATAAAATGAGCAATTTTGGCCACATATATTTGACCTCTGACCTTGAAGGATGACCTTGACCTTTCACCACTCAAAATGTGCAGCTTCATGAGATACACATGCATGCCAAATATGAAGTTGCTATCTTCAATATAGCAAAAGTTATTGCAAAATGTTAATGTTGGCGCAAACAGACAGACCAACAGACCAACAGACCAACAGACAGACCAACAGACAGGGCAAAAACAATATGTCCCCCACTACTATAGTGGGGGACATAAAAAAAATCAATAATAATTGAATTATATGCACCAATTTAAGAATTTTGCGTTGTTTGATAATGCAATTGCAATATTAATGGTGATCACACTTTGAAGATGGTAGAAAAAAATCGGTGTAAGTTTCATGGTAAGTTTTTTTCAGCATCTTGGTCAACATTTATAGATACGACCATGACACGAAAATGAATAAACTTTATTTCTACAAAGAAATAACAGCATGTGAAAACATGAACAAAGATGAACCCACAACCTAATAAAAATTTGTTAAAACTGTGTACATTGTTATTTTTTATATCAGCTAATATTATTCTATGATTAGAGAAGAATCAATCTGTGGCCGATCCATTAAAGAAAAAATTATCTTTTTTTGTCAACATTTAAGCTCGATTGGTCATTCTCCGCTCGTGTACTACTTACATGCACCCGGGTATGGTAAATATACTAAAGCATACCCAGGAATTTTGACGCTAAATCGGTCGTTGTGGGCTATTTTTTAAAAATTAATTATGTTCACATTTATGTCTATTTTCTGTTAATGGCCTCTATATTATCGCAACTCATACCTAAAAGGCATGTTGATGCAGTTGTTTTTTTAAAGAGATTTGTTTAAGATAAAAAATATCGTTTAACGGTAATCAGTAGCGCGTTTTACGACATCGGATTTTGGGCGGGAAGACACTTGGGTACAGTCTAATATCAACCGGGTACGTTTAAGAATATTTACCGTACCCGGGGAACATGTAAGTATACTTAAGAGTACCCGGGGTACATGTAAGTAGTACCCGAGCCGACAATGACCAATTCGGGCAACATTTAATATTGAATCCTTGACATCAATGATTTACTCATCTACAGACAAATGTGATTAACTTCAAACAATTTTTGGTAAAGAAAGTGCAAAATGTAAAAAACTAATAAATAAATACAAGTGGTATGATTTATATCTAGTGCATCAAACTGTGTACATCAAACATGAATCAGGCTACGTGAAAATGGTGGAATGTTAAGAAAATGTGAGTAAAACAAATTTGCAGCAACACTATCCTTAAAAAGAACATACTGTTGTTGAAACTTAAAAGTATAAATGATATAATGATATGGAATAACAACTATTAAGATGACCTTTGAACAATTTTCTGAACCAAAACAAAACAAGTGTTTCAATGTCAACATTTGATTTTCAAAACACAATTCGTGTTAAGTTGGATAATATAACTCAAGATTATTTAACCTCTTGCCCACTACTGCAGGCTTATGTAGTAGCATATTTAGATTTTGAAAGTGATTTGGCCCACCTCATAAATCAATACAACTTATTGTGTAATAAACATAAAAACTGACATCTTCATTAGAAATGTGTTAATGTATTTGCAAGAATAAATGGCTATTTACAATGAAAAAATTTGCTATTAGCAACCAACTGTAAAGTCCTGACAAAATTTTAATAAAGTTTTTATATTTAAACACTGTGCATGAAAACAATTTTCCAATGGTGAACTATATATGCAAAATAATACACATTGTAGTTCATAATACATTATTTAAATATATACAGATTATACAACTTAATAAACTTCAGTTGATTCTGTCGATAAAGACACAAGCTTAACAGACAAACAGACAATTGCTACTGGGGATATAACAAACAATAGAACACAGTATGCTGTTCTCCTTTCTGGCACATAAATACAAACACAATGTCTCAGCAAAAGTTATAATGAACCTCACAGTAAATATGAAGTACCGGTAACTTTTTATTTAACCGTTTATCTCTGGCTAGAATAAATATGTAACTTTTTTCAAATAAAAGTCAATATTTTATTGTAAACATACCTCTTAATTAATCAAAAAAACCTTTCTTATAAATAAAGAATATAAATGTACACCCATGTGTGTGTGCGTGTTTGGCCTGTTATACTGATTTTTAGTGTATTTGAATATATTACTACATAAGGTTTAATTTAGTCTCTAAATAATAACAAAGATTGCACGTTAGAATATATGGATAAAAGATAGAAACCTACTTCAACAAGGGATGTTTGTAAACATGCATGCCCCCCATATGGGCTGTCGTTGTAGTGGCAGCCATTGTGTGAATACGTTTTTGTCACTGTGACCTTGACCTTTGACCTAATGTAAGTTATCATCCGGAAACCATTGTACTATTTCGAGTCACTGTGACCTTGACCTTTGACACTAGTGACCTGAAAATCAATAGGGGTCATCTGCCAGTTCATGATCAAGGGGGGAGTGAGAGGGGGGTATAATGTGGGGGTGTGGTAATTTATTACATGTCTAAAAAAAAAAAAAAATTTTTTGGAGGGGGTGGGGGTGAGAGGGGGGGATAATGTGGGGTGGGGTAATTTATTACATGTTTAAAAAAAAAAATTGGGGGGTTTGGGGGTGGTGGGGGGGAGTGAGAGGGGGGGTAAAATGTGATGTGTGGTAATTTATTAGATGTTTAAAAAAAAATTGGGGGGTTGGGTGGGGGGTGGGGTGGGGGGGGGGGTGGTGAGAGGGGGGTATAATGTGGGGTGTGGTTATTTATAATATGTTAACAAAAAAAAAATTGGGGGGGTGGGGGGGTGGGGGTGGGGGGGTGGGGAGGTGAGAGGGGGTAAAAATGTGGGGTGTGGTAATTATTAGATGTTTAAAAAAAACATTATTTTGGGGGGGGGGGGGGGGGGGGGGGGGGTAGGGGGTGGGTGGTGGGGTGAGAGGGGGGTAATAATGTGGTGGTGTGGTATTTAGAGATGAAAAAAAAAAAATGGGGGGGGGGGGGGGGTGGGGTGCTTAGGGGGTGGTGGGGGTGGGGTGGGGGGAGTGAGAGGGGTATAATGTGGGTGGGTGTGGTAATTTATTAGATGTTCCCCCCCCAATTGTGGGGGTGGGGGGGGGTGGTGGTGGGTGGGGGGGGTAGGGGGGTGGGGGGGTGAGAGGGGGGTATATCATGTGGGGTGTGGTAATTTATAAGATGTTTTAAAAAAATTGGGGGGTGGAGGGGTGGGGGCTAGGGGGGGAGTGAGAAGGGGGTGGTAAAATGTGGGGTGTGGTATTTATTAGATGTTTAAAAAAAAATTGGGGGGTGGGGTGGGGGGGGGGGTGGGGTGGTGGGTGGGGTGGGGGGGGGGGGTAGGGGGGGTGGGGGTGAGAGGGGGTATAATATGGGGTGTGATAATTATAAGATGTTTAAAAAAATGAGGGGGAGTGGGGGGGTAGGGGGGGTGGGGGTTAGAGGGGGTAATAATGTGGGGTGGGGTAATTTATTAGATGTTTAAAAAAAATGGGGGGGGGTGGGGGGTTGGGGGGTTGTGGGGGGTAGGGGGAGTGAGAGGGGGGTATAATGTGGGGGTGTGGTAATTTATTAGATTTTTAAAAAAATGGGGGGTGGGGGGTAGGGGGGTGTGAGCGGGGGGGGGGTATAATGTGGGGTGGGGTTATTTATTAGAATTTTTAAAAAAATTGGGGGGGTTGGGGGGTAGGGGGGGTGAGAGGGGGGTTTAATGTGGGGTGTGGTTATTTATTTGATGATGTTTAAAAAAAATGGGGGGGGTGATATCCTCTATTCATTAAACATGAAATTTTAACTTATTGCATTTGTTTCCCCTGTATATAAGAAAGATATAATAGTGTATTACCTCCCCTGTCCTGCTTATATTTATATTAATCAACAAAATTAAACATTAACACAATATTTAATATACAAAATATACAAAAAAAATCATATTCTGATAATATTTTTACTGATCCACTTTATTTTACTCAAAGGATGATGTTTCATTGGACTGATAATTATAGATTTAGGATTACAGACCAGTTGCTTCAGTTATATTGTTCAGAGTTCGCCCTGTTGACCGTGTATGCATTCTTGAGTTACCATCCAAAAACCATTTTACTATTTCGGGTCACCGTGACCTTGACCTTTGACCTAGTGACCTGAAAATCAATAGGGGTCATCTGCGAGTCATGATCAATGTACCTATGAAGTTTCATGATCCTAGGCCCAAGCGTTCTTGAGTAATCATCTGACAACCACCTGGTGGACGGACCGACAGACCGACATACCGACAGACGGACCGACAGACCGACATGAGCAAACCAATATACCCCCTCTTCTTCGAAGGGGGGCATAATTAAGAGGCATGATTTATTCACAAGAATTATCAGTTACTTCAATAAAAAGAAACCCTTCTGCGTAAAAATGATTTCAAATCTACACACTATTTAATTTTTGGATTTCCAAATATATCTACACGAGGGTTTTTAATGCTTTTTTATTATTGTCTGATCCATTGATATTAAGTTCCAGCCAATGGTAGACACCATGACAAATGAACACCAGTGAGACTCCAAATTCTATCAGACTTTATATATAAACAGGTAAGTTTGCCCTTTAATTTTTATTTTGCAATGGCAACCAGAGATTGCATTTAGTAACATAACATAAAAAATGAAAAAGAAAGACATCAACAAAACTTCCAACAACATTCATAACCGAGATGTGATTACAAGCAAATATTAAAACCATAGCACTCAGCAAATGAACACAAAGGAAATCAATTTACCGTAATTACTCTATGTTTTCGGACACTTAAAAATATAAAAAAAATTCGTGTCCGAAAAACTTAGATACGACAAATATTCACAAAATACAGGTGTCCAAAAACTTAGAGTAGAAAATTGAAGTGTCCGAAAAATAGCGTCAATTGTATCAACGACTACCGAAATAGCACGTGCTTGTAAAATACCATGCTGTATAGAATGAATTACAGTTATATATGTTTGCACTGCATTTTAAATAATTTTAAATGCTTAATTTATTTGAAAGAAAGTTACTACAAGGTTCTACTTTGACCAACGAGTTAGAAGATTAGCATGTAATGTACTGATACTCGCTAGTATGAATCTGTCTAACACCTTCAATTGTTCATAAAACTTGCAATAGGGTGCATCACACTTTGAAGCGTTTTGTATTTGTCACAGTTATTTTACTGAGAAGGGGTAGTACCATTGCGGTACATAACTGAACTGTTAATTGGCACTATAAAACCCCTGGTAATTGTCATAACGCTGATGCTATCGGGCCAAACCATTGTTAAATACCGGTTTACAAGGTTATTTACCCAATAACGCCAATGTAATGGTCCGTTGCCCTCAGGCATGCACCTGCTATGTTTTATGATGTTAATTGGGTTGTAAAACCCCATGACCGAAGTGTCATAAGATATCAAAAACAGAACCGAAACATGGTTAAATAGCGATGTAAAATATACTGTCCGAAAACTTAGTGACATTAATTATGGACGAAAACTTGTGTGTCCGAAAATTAAGAGTCACGAAAAATGATTATTTTTGCTAAAAAAGAGGTGTCCAAAAACTTAAAGTGTCCGAAAACATAGAGTTATTACGGTAGTTATTCACATGTAACACCAATTTCAAACATGGACATGCAACTAAAACAAGAGATGTGTTTGTCAGAAACACAATGCCCCTTACCTGCGCCGCTTTGATACATTTTTTTTTTACCTTTGATCTTGAAGGATGACCTTTCACCACTCAAAATGTGCAGCTTCATGAGATGCACGTGCATGCCAAATATCAAGTTGCTATGCGAAGGGACATAAAAGTTATGAGCATTTTTCAAAACCAAAATGCGAAACCTAAACGCAAAGTGTGACGGAAGGACGGACAGACGGATGGTCTGATCACTATATGCCCTCCTTGGGGGGGCATACAAATCAACAACTTATCTTGAACAGAATAACACCAATATGAATTAAACATTTCACCATTTACAGAATGGAATTCAATAACCACATAGGCTGTGATACTTACAAACAAAGTTTGATTATCATTGATTTCTTCAAAGAATCATTAAACACTGATTATATTTTTATTTTCTTTAAACAGTCTTTGGAAGATCAGTTTCTTTGCTTTCTTCTGCCTGGGCTCTAGAATTTGTACTGTCGGCATATGCATCACTGTATGTAGAAGGTTCTAACACTATTCGTTTCTCAGCCTCACCCTCACCCTCACCAATGCCACTGTCTTTAGGCTGCACTACCGCAGAATTTGTCTCGCTACCCCACACAAAACTGTAGTTTTCTTCCAGCTGGTCATGCCTAGCTTGCTCACGATCAACTTCTGATGTTCCGCCCTATTAATTAACAATACATTCGTCATAAGAATATATTAAATATCATTTAACTGGATATCGGTAGTAAATGCTAAACCTGGATTACATTAAGCATTGCACCTTGAAAAACTACATGTACCGGTACATCACAATCCTGTGCGTTTTTTCTCTTATTAATATACATTGTGTTTAAATTTCAAACATTACAGTTTAATAGAGCTAACAAAAACAATATACAAGACCCTGCACAAGACCCTACATGATATTTTATTTTATTCAAATAATATAATAAATATATTTATACACACATATGATAACAGTATTTGGCATGGTAAAGTATAAGCATCTATATTCAAATCATCTACAAAGTCCCATTATGTTTATGATTTGACTAACAGAGATCTAAGTGTTCTGGCCAATACATTGTTTTTGTCTACAATCATGAAAGTGTGTGACAGAAGTATGCAAAGAAACAAGAGGGACAATGGACCCTTGGGCTCTCACCTGAGACCCTTAGGAACTAAGGAACTAAACTGTTATCACAAGGTGGAGATCAAAATAATGAAAGTACTTTATGAAACATAAATATTTAATATCTAGTATATAAACATGTATATAAACCATGGTGACCATGGTTTTCAAAGGACTGAAACCTATTTTAACTCTGCCCAGATATCATTAAAACAAATGTTCTGACTAAGTTTCATGAAGATTGGGCACAAAATGTGACTTCACAAGGTTTTACTACAGCTTATTAAGGGAAACTGCCCCGCCTTCTGGCGGCCATGTTTTCCAGGGAACCAGAACCAGTTTGAACTAAGCCAAGATATCAATAGAACATATGTTCTGACCAAGTTTCATGAACATTGGGCCATACATTTGACTTCTAGAGTGTTAACAAGGTTTCACTATTTCCTATATACTATAAGGGTAAAACTCCCCCTCCCCTATCTGGCGGCTATGTTTTTTAACGAATTGGAACCATTTCAAGATATCATTAGAACAAATGTTCTGACCAAAGTTTTAACAAGATTTTACTATTGTATAGCCATATAAGGAAACTTCCATGCCCCATGTCATCCATTTCTTTCAATGGACCTGAACCAGTTTTGAGCTCAGCTGAGATATCATTGAGACAAATGGTCTGACCCAGTTTCATGAAGATTGGAAATAAATGTGGCCTATAGTGTTTTAAAAGATAAATGTTGCACATCCAACAAAAAGTTATCAAAAAAAGCTCACAGTGAGCATATTGTGCTCAGGTGTGCTAAAAATAAATGCTATGAGGCACTTACTATCATGTCAACGATCATATTTCTAAAGGCCTCCGATTCTTGATCTGAGAGGACATGTAGAGTATCATCGTTACTGTCATAGGCAGTGGTGATAATCTTCACCTGGATCTTGTCTGAAATTTGTCAAAAGCAGGCAATATATGAGCCGCATTCTGAGAAAAGTGCGCAAAATAAATATGCGAAGATTTGTCCCAGATTAGCCTATGCAATCTGCACAGGCTAATCATCAAGGATTCTTTTTTGGTTCATGGAATATTTGGGAAATGCACAGGCTAATCTGGGACAATACTTTAAACACATGCATTAAGCATTTTCCCAGAACAAAGCTTGCATAAATAATAAAAACAATTTCATATGCTCATATTTGAACTAAAAGAATTATTGAGTAGCTTCTCACTGTGCAATTACCAGCTAACATGTTTTCTTCATACAGATATGGCAAACAGGAAATAAGTGTTCCAGTCCTCTATTTAAAGCATTCTTTGGAGAGAACATAATGCTACTGTTGCCATTAATAAAAGACAGGAATGTGATCTTCAAAATATGTGAGGAAAAAAATGGGTTCACCATGTAATTAAACATATAGTGTTATGTATAAAACTATTTGTTAAACAATCTAGGCATTCAAAATATTAAAATCAGCTGAACTAAGAAGGAATCCCAACCCTGAAAAGAATATATGTTCTATATATGATATTTTTTTGGTCTTTTTCGTTTTTAGGATATCTATTCTTAGCAAAAATCCATTTTAAGGCAAAAATTATTGTCCCTGATTAGCCTGTGAAGACTGCACAGTCTTATCTGGGATCACACTTTAAGCAAATGCATTTAGCCCAGTTTTCCCAGAACTAGGGTCATACAGTAAGAGCTCACCTCCATTTCCAAATCCAGCCTTCTCAAGCTCTTGTTTAACACTCTGTTCCAGTGCCTCAGTGTGCTTGTTACCAAGAGCGCTGGCCATGGCTTTTGTCATTTGACCTTTGGGAATTTTGCTGACCTTGACCTTTATCCCCTCAGTCTGACCTTCAACTTTCACCTCAGGTCCTATGGCAAATCAGTAGTGAAATATAAAAACATGAAACATTCAATGCTGAGTTCTCATAACATTAAGTGAAAAAGAATCATCAACAGCGAAGTTTGAAAAATCATGTTTGAAAAGCAATGAAAAGAAATGCTATAACAAATTCAACATTTAATGTGCATATAAATAAAAAAAAGTCATTTAAAACAGATTTTGCAACGGTTTGGTGAATAAGATTCATCTTTGTAACTAGATAGGCAATCATAATACGCAATCTACAACAACTGTAACATGATAGGCAATCATAATACGCAATCTACAACAACTGTAACTAGATAGGCAATCATAATACGCAATCTACAACAACTGCTATTATATAATCTTAAAATCCCATCAAAGTTGAATAGATTTGTAAATAATTAAATTTGCACATACAATTAGAAAAGTTGATTATCATAAAGGAGCATGTATTTCCAACAGACCAGTTTTCCCACATTAATTGTGAGTAAACCATGTATCTTGGCAGTAAAATTAAATTGGTTTTAATGCAGAAAGTGAGCCTGAATCATGAAGAAACAAAGTTATAACTAACATGAACTTAACCCTGCTATCCAACTCAATTTAGAAGATCACATTCTCTGCAAGATTAAATATTTCTTCAAAGGGTCTTATGCAAGGACGTTTTTTACACTGCTCATCAAACAAACAGGCCAATTAGCCTCCTACACCATCAAAGGTTTATTCAAGTTGCTATGACGCATGCAGGCTGTGGATGCTAATTCACATCTTCTCCAAACATGCAAACCATATAACATGCCATTATACTTGATTAAACTGACATCTAATAAAAAAGCACTGATGTGGGATAATCATTTCTAATTTCAACTTGCAGATACACACAGCCACATTAAAAACACAATAGCATTTAATTTTAAAAAGAGGTGGATATGGTGTCCGCCTAGTGACCAGGAGGTCATGGGTTCGATCTCCCCTGTTCTAATCCCAGTAAATGGACTCAAGAACGTTTCAAATAAGCCTTAGGCTTTCTATGCAATCGAGCTAAAATAAATATGTAAAAACTAAAGAATGTGTTCTGAGTACTTATGGAATCTAGCAATGCAGTGAAAAAAATGTAGATTATGAGAGTGTACAATTTAATAAATCTTTCACTGATTTCCATTGAAATAAATAATAACGAAAACCATCAATCATAATAACAAGGCAATTTATTATCATAAGTCACTTTTACAACAATCCAACAACAATCATGGATAGAGCATAACACTGTATTAGCTACCTATACTAGTTCTATCTGGGCCTATATTCAACACCCTTTCTCAGATTTTTTAAAAGACTTAACCATATGTTTAACTGTTCTATCATAACAGCTAATTAATTTGAACCATACTTGATAATCAGCCCACACAACTACACACATTTAGAATATCTGACTCAATCTCAAACTCAAATTGAGACACAAAAATGACTCTTGAGTTTAAGACTGATATTCTTAATTTTATCAGTCCAGGGGGCCAGTATCTCTAAGTGCCAGATCTCTAATACTGAATGAATTCTCAATACAGCCTAAAATTTCTGGACTAACATTTATATAGTAAAGGACTGTCTTTTTGAATCTCAAAGGATAGATTAGTGATAAATGTTCAGATATCAGTTTAACTTCACCTAACAGTTTCACTCCTTCAAATTTGTTGATTCACACCTGATTAAACAAGCATTTATTTAAATTCCACAATTTTTTGTTTCAATGGCCCTGGTTGGTATTTCAACACATCAAAAGTTATTATGGTGTATACATCTTAATAAAAGTTAAAAACAAAACTTTAAAACTAAAAATCTTGGTGTATTACTGAAACGAGATTATAATTGAGCTGTGTTCAGGGAAAAACAGGATTCAGGGTAATGCCTTATGAAATATTTGCGCTTAAAGGAAGTCTGCTCAATTGTGTTTAATGCAATTTCTTATAAAGTACTTCAGCAATTAATTATTGCAATGGATTTTAAACATAATTTCTTGGGCCTGCTACTGAAGCTACCACTAAGCATTAAGACTATATGAACCTCTTTTAAATGTCAAACATTTTAGCTCTAGAGAGCAAGAGTGTTCTGCAATGGCTTGCTTATTTAAAGGTATAAAGTGTAGTCTATTTATTTTTAAATGTTAACATTATTAATATGGAAAGGCGATTTAAAAAAAAAAGCAAAACAGGATGGTGGATAATTTAACACTGAGCTAAGAATTGGATTACACAAGTATTTAGGATGTTTTTTACACTTTGTACCAAGTCTGATGAGTTTTATCAACATCTTCCATAAATTGTCTGTTAGTCAACAAATTTTATTGAGGAAACCCCAAATCAATCATAATTATCAGGAAAGGCATTATATAATCTTCATATTGTCACATTTGAAATAGAGTGTAAGTATTTGTGACTTAAAACACTACTATCAACATGTACTTCTAATTGTCTTAGTGTTTTTAATAAAGTACTTTTTAAAACAGTGACATATCATGCATCAAAACTAGATTTGAAATTAGATTGAAAACTAACAAGAGCTGTCAGAGGACAGCCCGCTCTACTATTCGAGTGCTTGACAGTATAACGTAAGCCATCATGGGGAAATTGTTCATATTTAATAAGGTAAAGGTAATATAGTCTATATTCTAAGTGGAAGACGACCATAATTGAAACATATTGATCGCTTATGTTCTAAAGAAGTTGTACTTTATTGACGATTCTGAGTTCAGGCATATTTTCCACAATCTCTTGAACGTTTGTTAAGACAGAAAACAAACTAATAAGATTTTATTTCAAGTTTGATAGCAATAGCTTGGGTGGGATGGTTGGACGATCCTTCAAAAATAATGTAAATAAATATTTGTGGATTTTTTAAAACCATGTTTCAAAGAAAAAAAAATCTTTTTGGGTGGGTGGGGGGTTTGGGTGGGGATGGAGAGGGGATATAATGTTGGGGTGTGGTCATTTATAAAATGATCTTTAAAAAATAAAACAAGAGGGCCTGAAAGGCCCAAAGTCGCTCACCTGAGATAACAAGATATTATTGGGACAAATCTTCTGACCAAGTTTCATGAAGATCGGAAAATAATTGTGGCCTCTAGAGTGTTAACAAGGTTTTACTATAGCCATATAAGGCAAAATGCCCCACCCCCTGGGAGACATGTTTTTCAACCAACGGGCATCATTTTTAAACTCGTCTAAGATATTATCGGGAAGAATCTTCTGACCAAGTTTCATGAAGATCGACAGTAAATGTGGCCTCTAGAGTGTTAACAAGATTTTACTATAGCCAAATAAGGAAAAATGCCCCACCCCTTGGAAGCCATGTTTTTCAAGCAAACATAATTATTTTCGAACTCATCCAAGATATCATTGAGACCAATCTTCTGACCAAATTTCATGAAGATTGGACAATAAATGTGGCCTCTTGAGTGTTAACAAGGTTTTTCTATAGCCGTTTAATTAAGGAAAAATGCCCTGCCCCTGGTGGCCATGTTTTTAAAGCAACCAAAACCATTTTCAAACTCATCCAAGATATCATTGGGACAAATCTTCTGAACAAGTTTCATGATGATCGGAAAATAAATGTGGCCTCTAGGGTGTTAACAAGGTTTTACTATAGCCATATAAGGAAAAATGCCCCGCCCCCGTGGTGGCCATGTTTTTCAACCAAGCATCATCATTTTTGAACTCATCCAAGATATTATTGGGATGAATCTTTTGGCTGAGTTTCATGAAGATCGGACAATAAATGTGACCTCTAGAGTGTTAACAAGATTTTACTATAGCTATATATATAGCAATATAAGGAAAAATGCCCGCCCCTTGGCAGCCATGTTTTTCAAGCAAACGTAACCATTTTCGAACTCATCCAAGATATCACTGGGACAAATCTTCTGACCAAGTTTCATGTAGATCAGAAAATAAATGTGGCCTCTAGAGTGTTAACAAGATTTTACTAAAGCCATATAAGGAAAAATGCTCTGCCCCCTGGTGGCCATGTTTTTCAACCAACCGGCATCATTTTCGAACGCGTCAAAGATATTATTGGGATAAATCTTCTGACCAAGTTTTATGAAGATTGGAAATAAATGTGGCCTCTAGAGTGTTAACAAGATTTTACTACAGCCATATAAGGAAATATGCCCCGCCCCTTGACAGCAAGCAAAGGTTACCATTTTTGAACTCGTCCAAGATATCATTGGGACAAATCTTCTGAGCAAGTTTCATGAAGATCGGAAAATAAAAGTGGCCTCTAGAGTGTTAACAAGGTTTTACTGTAGCCATATAAGGAAATATGCCCTGCCCCTTGGCGGCCATGTTTTTCAACCAACAGGCATTATTTTCGAACTCGTCCAAGATATTATTATGATGAATCTTCTGACCGAATTTCATGAAGATCAGACAATAAATGCGGCCTCTAGAGTGCTAACAAGATTTTACTTTAGCCATTTATAGCCATATAAGGAAAAATGCCCCGCCCCTTGGCAGCCATGTTTTTCAAGCAAACATAACTATTTTTGAACTCATCAAAGACATTATTGAAACCAATCTTCTGACTAAATTTCATGAAGATTGGACAATAAATGTGGCCTCTAGAGAGTTAACAAGGCAAATGTTGACGCCACACAATGGACAATGGACAACACACGACAGACAAAAGGCGATCACAAAAGCTCACCATGAGCACGTTGTGCTCAGGTGAGCTAAAAAAAAGCAAAATTTTTGTCTTTTTTTTTTTATTTTCTTGGGAAGGGGGGGGGGCAGGATTCTAGGGTGGGGCGTGGGGGATGGTTTGGGTGGAGTCCATTGTGGTATGTCAGGTAAGTGTTGTTATGACAAAGTATGAATCAAATCTGATCATAAATAAAGAAGTTATGAAAAATTTATTAAATTTATTAATTTGACCTTGAGAGTCAAGGTCATTCAAAGGTCAAGGTCAAATTCAACTTGCCAGGTACAGTACCCTCATGATAGTAAGAAAGTATTTGAAGTTTGAAAGCCTTGATACTTAAGAAGTAAAGTGGATCTTTATACAAACTTTAACAAAATATTCAAAGTTACTAAGACAAAAATGGCCATAATTCCATTAAAATACCAACCAGAGTTATGCAACTTGCCCTGTACAGTCCCTTACGATAGTTAGTAAGTGTTGCAAGTATGAAAGCAATAGCTTTGATACTTTAGAAATAAAGTGAATCTAAACACAAAACTTAACCAAATTTTCAATTTTCTAGGTATAAAAAGGGAACATAATTCTTACAAAATGCTTGGTACAGTTGTCTGCTCTTGTTTATAGATTGTGCTCATGTTGGTCAAGAAGTATGCAAATAAAAAAGCAATATGACATGGTACATAGAAAATATTTGGGGTGGTACGCAAACTTTAACATAGATTTATAAATAATAAGCATATTTTAAGTAGAAAAAGGGCCATAACTCTTACAAAATGCTTGTTACAGTCGTCTGCTCCTGTTTAAAGATTGGGGTCATGTTGGTAAAGAAGTATGCAAAATATGAAAGCAATATGTCAAGGGACATACAAAATATTTGAGGTGGTACGCAAACTTTAACATAGATTTATCAATAATATGCTTATTCTAAGTGAAAAAAGGGCCATAATTTTTACAAAATGCTTAATACAGTTGTCTGCTCTTGTTGATAGGTTGGAGTCATGTTGGTAAAGAAATATGCAAAATATAAAAGCAATATGACAAGGGACATAGGAAATATTTGAGGTGGTACGTAAACTTTAACATTCCAACGCTCACTGGAACAGGAACGCCGACGCCGGGGTGAGTAGGATAGCTCCACTATATATATTTCATATATAATAGTCGAGCTAAAAAGTAGTCCCTACACAGGTGACTGTAAACAATATTTGGCATTTTTAGTTACCTTAATTATTTTCAATATTTCATCACTAGGCATTCAATAAATTAAACAAGAGGGCCAATATGGCCCTAGTTCGCTCACCTGAGAGGAGTAGGTTCATTCAATCTTTACCAAATGTCAAACTAGATATTGTCCATACAAACATCCTGGTCAAGTTTCATCATTATTTCATCTGCGAGTGATGATCAATGTACCTATGAAGTTTCATGATCCTAGGCGTAAGCATTCTTGAGTTATCATCCGGAAACCATTTTTCTAAGTTGAGTCACCGTGACCTTGACAGCGATTGTGTGAATACGTTTTTTGGCACTGTGACCTTTGACCTAGTGACCTGATAATCAAAAGGGTAATCTGGGAGTCATGATCAATATACCTATGAAGTTTCATGAACCTAGGCATAAGCGTTCTTGAGTTATCATCCAGAAACCATTTTACTATTTCAGGTCACCGTGACCTTGACCTTTGACCTAAGGACCTGAAAATCAATAGGGGTCATCTGCGAGTCATTATCAATGTACCTATGAAGTTTCATGATCCTAGGCCTAAGCGTTCTTGAGTTATCATCCAGAAACCATTTTACTATTTCGGGTCATCGTGACCTTGACCTTTGACCTAGTGACCTGAAAATCAATAGGGGTTATTCGGAGTCATGATCAATGTATCTATGAAGTTTCATGATCCTAGGCATAAGCGTTCTTGAGTTATCGTCCGGAAACCATTTTACTGTTTTGGGTCACTGTGACCTTGACCTTTGACCTAGTGACCTGAAAATCAATAGGGGTCATCTGTGAGTCATGATCAATGTATCTATGAAGTTTTATGATCCTAGGCATAAGCGTTCTTGAGTTATCATCTGGAAACCATTTTACTATTTCGGGTCATCATGACCTTGACCTTTGACCTAGTGACCTGAAAATCAATAGGGGTCATCTGTGAGTCATGATCAATGTACCTATGAAGTTTCATGATCCTTGGCATAAGCGCTCTTGAGTTATCATCCGGAAACCATCTGCTGGACGGACGGACCGACATGAGCAAACAATATACCCCCTCTTCTTCGAATGGGGGGGGGCATAATGAGAAAACTGCCCCCCTCCCTGCAGCCATGTTATTCAACTGACCAGAACAATTTTTGAACTCAACTCTCATATCAAGGAAACAAATGTTCTGAGTAAATTTCATGCAAATTGGACCAAAAATGTGACTTCTACTGTGTTCACATGTTTTCACTATATACATATAGAGATAAATGCCCCGCCCACTGGCGGCCATGTTTTTTTCACCGATCCCGACCATTTTCAGACTCGTCCGAGATATCAATAAAACCAATGTTTTGACCAACTTTCATGATGATTGGGCAAAAATTGTGACTTCTAGAGTGTTAACATGGTTTCTCTATAGCCAAATAGGGAGAAGAATGCCCCGCCCACTGGCGGCCATGTTTTTTCACCGATCTCGACCATTTTCGAACTCGTCCGAGGCATCAATTGAACCAATATTTTGACCAACTTTCATGATGATTGGGCAAAAATTGTGACTTCTAGAGTGTTTACAAGGTTTCTCTATAGCCAAATAAGGAAAACTGCCCCGCCCACTGGCGGCCATGTTTTTCAACGGGTAGGAACCACTTTTGAACTCAACCAAGATATCATTAAGACAAACATTTTGACAAAGTTACATGAAGATTGGGCATGAAATGTGACTTCAACAGTGTTTACAAGGTTTTTCTTTTTTTTGACCTAGTGACCTAGTTTTTGACCCGGCACAACCCAGTTTCGAACTCGGCTGAGATTTCATTGGGACAAAGCTTCTGACCAAGTTTCATGAAGATGGGACAAGAAATGTGGCCTCTAGAGTGTTTACGAGCAAATATTAACGGACGGCCGGACAAAGACAGGGAACAAAAGCAAAACCTGAGCAATCAGGTGAGCTAAAAAGCATGTATGATAAATCCGCCATTACAAAAAACAATCTTATTCACCTGTGGGCTCAGAGAGTGTTGCCTGTTTAGGTGGAGTGGGTGGGGTATCATCCCTGACGGGAGGTATGGATTTCACGTCTCTCTCTGCCTCATCATACTCTGCAAACTGCTCCAACTCCTTGTTCACTGCATTGATATCTAAACAGAAATAGCACTTGGGGTAAGAAATGTGAAAGGGGCAATGGAATTTTGTTGCAATAACGTTTGTAACAAGACTGATATCTCAATAGCAAAAATATCAATTACAGGAGGGGGACAAACTATATTTGTATCACCATCATAATAGACTATATATCTCATTAGAAATAGCAAAAGGTCATAACTGTGTAACAAGAGAATAAGACCTGTGTTGTTATCACCTTGGAAATGGTGATCAGAAAGATTTTGCAATTATCAAAATAAGTAAACGTTTTGACATCTCAGTAGATTTAGTAAGGGGTCATAACTGTTTGATTACAACCTTAGAAACATAATTGATATCTCAGCAGCAATAGCAGTGGAGATAAGATCTGTGTGCTTATAACCTTAGTAGCAGGCTTGTCATTTCAGTAGCAATAGCAAGGGGCAATAAACCTTTTTTGTTATCTTTGTGGTTATCACCTTAGTAATAGGCTTGATATATCAGTAGCAATAGCAGGGTCAATAGAACGGTGTGGTTATCACCTTAGTAACAGGTACTAGTTCTGACTTATCCAGCTTGTCAAGCAGTCTGTCTATGGCCTTGGTGAGGTGTCTAATGGCCTCCCTGCTGTTATTACCTTGTTCTGACTTATCCAGCTTGTCGAGCATTCTGTCTATGGCCTTGGTGAGGTGTCTTATGGCCTCCCTGTTCTTACCTTGTTCTGTCTTATCCAGCTTGTCAAGCAGTCCGTCCATGGCCTTGGTGTGATGTCTAATGGCCTCCCTGTTCTTACCTTGTTCTGTCTTATCCAGCTTGTCAAGCAGTCCGCGTATGGCCTTGGTGAGGTGTCTGATAGCCTCCCTGTTCTTACCTTGTTCTGTCTTAACCAGCTTGTCAAGCAGTCGGTCTATGGCCTTGGTGAGGTGTCTGATGGCCTCCCTGTTCTTACCTTGTTCTGACTTATATCCAGCTTGTCAAGCAGTCCGTATATGGCCTTGTTGAGGTGTCTAATGGCCTCCCTGTTCTTACCTTGTTCTGTCTTATCCAGCTTGTCAAGCAGTCCGTCTATGGCCTTGATGAGGTGTCTAATTGCCTCCCTGTTCTTACCTTGTTCTGTCTTATCCAGCTTGTCAAATAGTCCGTCTATGGCCTTGGTGAGGTGTCTTATGGCCTCCATGTTCTTACCTTGTTCTGTCTTATCCAGCTTGTCAAGTAGTCCGTCTATGGCCTTGGTGAGGTGTCTAATGGCCTCCCTGTTCTTACCTTGTTCTGTTTTATCCAGCTTGTCAAGCAGTCTGTCTATGGCCTTGGTGAGGTGTCTTATGGCCTCCCTGTTCTTACCTTGTTCTGTCTTATTCAGCTTGTCCAGCAGTCTGTCTATGGCCTTGGTAAGGTGTCTAATGGCCTCCCTGTTCTTACCTTGTTCTGTCTTATCCAGCTTGTCAAGCATTCTGTCTATGGCCTTGGTGAGGTGTCTAATGGCCTCCCTGTTCTTACCATGTTCTGTCTTATCCAGCTTGTCAAGTAGTCCGTCTATGGCCTTGGTGAGGTGTCTTATGGCCTCCCTGTTCTTACCTTGTTCTGTCTTATCCAGCTTGTCAAGCAGTCCGTCTATGGCCTTGGTGAGGTGTCTAATGGCCTCCCTGTTCTTACCTTGTTCTGTCTTATCCAGCTTGTCAAGCAGTCCGTCAATGGCCTTGGTGAGGTGTCTGATGGCCTCCCTGTTCTGATGAGTCTCTAGGTCAGTCTCTATACCTTCCTGGGCAAGCTCCTCCTGGGCCTAAAAATAGTTAAACAAAATAATAATTTAACAAGAAGCATGGCAGTACCATCCAACCTGGTTTTCAATGTTTTTCAAATTAAATCATCATCATTATTCTTTTGGCTGGTCTGTGGTCTGGTTTTGGGGGAAAATGAGGGACCACGACACAGAGGTAACTCCTCCAGTCAGGTCTGCTGCAGGCTGATGAGAGTAGCTCATCCATGGAGAGAGACATCTACTCTTTCATATTGTCCATCGAGCTTTTTTTGTGCAGTCACGATGCAACCTGCCTCTATGTGGGCTGGAGTCATGCCTGGTGACATGTCCAAAACAAATCAGCATTTACTCTGATGTTCGCCAGGAAGGCCTCTTGTGCATAAATACGTGCTACTGTCACGTTCTAGAGGTCAACAATTAATTATCTTATATTTAATCATAAGAATTTCTTCCTAGGTCTTCAAGTTAAATACAAACACACATTCAGGAAACTACCTTCATCCAACTTCTAGTTATTGATTGGAAAGCAATTTTCTAAGAAATAGTGAACTTGATGTTGATCTGCCTGGCCTGAAATGCAATCCAAAGCTATGTCTACTTGTCAGCTACCTACCGGTACACACACACACAATTTCTGTGTGGGTCCTTTCAGTCTCAGTCAAAACCTTGACACAAAATCAAGAATTTGACAAGAAACAATATTCATTTATAAACCATGACTCTGAACAAGACAAATGGCAAATACAATCCCAATCTACGTAGCCATGCAGCAAAGCTTGTTGTATCCAAAGTTTCATTGAGATCAATACAAACTTAAGATATTTGACATGAAATGAATTGTTTCATACTGCCATCCTTCTGTCTGAACACCTGACTTACCCGTGTTTAATAATAGGATTTTATCAAATTTGTTGAAACCTGGTTAACAGAAAAGTCTTAATTTTAAATAAATTATATGAAAATTAAGGTAACTACCATCAATATCTACTTCTTCCAAAACTTGAAAATGGCAAAACATCAAAAGGAACAGGACAAGATTGGCTTTTCCTGACCGTCTGAACATTGTCACGCTTGAGAAATAACAAGAGATGTGTTTGTCAGAAACACAATGCCCCCTATTGCGTCGCTTTAAAGCCATAAATTTGACCTTTGACCTTGAAGGATGACCTTGACCTTGATGTTTCAACACTCAAAATGTGCAGCTCCATCAGATACACATGCATGCCAAATATAAAGTTTGCTATCTTCAATATTGCAAAAGTTATGACCAAGGTTAAAGTTTTGACGCCGCTTTGAAGCCATATATTTGACCTTTGACCTTGAAGGATGACCTTGACCTGTCACCACTCAAAGTGCAGCTCCATGAGATACACATTCATGCCAAATATCAAGTTGTTATCTTCAATATTGCAAAACTTTAACCAAGGTTTAAGTTTTCCACAGAATGACAGACAGACAGAAAGGCCAAAAACAATATACCCCTGCTCATTCGATCCTGGTGCATACAATTTTTTTACCTCTTTGATAATGGCTTCATACTGCTGCGCCATACTTGATTTCACTTTTTGCTTGTATTCCGTAAGTTTCTGTTTTCTGGTTTTGTACTTTTCTTTAAGTGTATTGATTTCTGAAAAGGAAATCCATATCACAATTGATCATATAGAAAAAGCATTAATCTTCTATACAGGGTGCTATATTTGTTAATATTCTGATTCAAACTCTGTCATGATTTCATGCAATAAACGGTTCCGTTATGCGTATTTGGACCTGTTAAATGCACCTTGCATGATTTTGTTATGAAAGTTCCACCAATTTTGATCCCATTGAGACTGTGTGCCAGAATGTTAACACACACAAACACACACACAAATTTGCACACTGTCTAAGGAGAGAATTCAGTCTTTAAATTAACTGGCTATGATGTCTTTGGAACAATAAAGACAACAAATCGCAAAGCATGTGCAATGTTTAAATAACTATTAAAATCATAAATTTAAGAAGATATTTTTGAAACTACATCAGCATCAGACCTGCACAAATGGAAAACAGATCCCTACTTCTTCATCATACCTGATGCAACTGGCAATTATTGATAACTTTGATAATCGAGGTTCCATAAATCATCTTACTGTCACACAATTTTGAGAACCTATTATTCCACATATATAATGGTGTAATATTGTGTTTATATGGACATTTGTAAGATAAACAAATTACTGTACAATTTATTTCTCCTTACGCTCTAGCCAACATCTGTAATTCCTTTCTTTAAATGAATACCGTAATTACTCAATGTTTTCGGACACTTAAAAATAATTATTTTATTTCGTGTTCGAAAACTGAGATACGAAAAATATTAACAAAATACAGGTGTCCGAAAACTTAGAGTCGAAAATGGAAGTGTCCGAAAATAGCGTAAATTGTATCGGCGACTACCGGTTATAGCACGCCCATGTAAAATACCATGCCGTATAGTATAAATTACAGTTATACATGTTTGCACTGCATTTTAAATAATTGTAAATGCTTAATTTATTTGACAGAAAGTTACTTCAATGCTGTACTTTGACCAACGAGTTCAAAAATGAGCATGTGATGTACCGATACACGCTTGTATGAACCTGTAATTAACGCAATAAAAAAAGCAAACTATGAATTCTTTGTTTGTTCATTTCCGATAGTTGTTGTGTAACACCTTCCATTGTTCGTAAAACTTGTAATAGGGTGCATCACAATTTGAAACATTTAGTATTTGTCACAGTTATTTTACTGAGAAGGGGTAGTACCATTGCGGTAGATTATTGAACTGTTAATTGGCACTACCCCTGGTAATTGTCATAACGCTTATGCTATCGGGCGAAACCATTGTTTAATACCGGTTTACAAGGTTATTTACCAAATAACGCAAATGTAATGGTCCATTGCCCTCAGGCATGCACCGCAATGTTTTATGATGTTAATCTGGTTGTAAAACCCCATGATTGAACTGTCATTAGATGTCGAAAACAGGTTCGAAATTTGGTAAAATAGCGCTATAAAATATACTGTCCGAAAACTTAGAGACATAAAAACGGACGAAAACTCGTGTGTCCGAAAATAAAGAGTCACGAAAAATAATTATTTTTTCTAAAAAAGAGGGTGTCCGAAAACTTATAGTGTCCGAAAACATAGAGTAATTACGGTATGCGCAATTATTATTATGTTTTCCTAAAGGGGAAGTACTATACAAAGATTATCCATTTTTACTACAGAGTTACCTACCTTGGTCCAACTCTTCAAGTTCTGGGTCTTCAAGTCCACTGTCTGCCTCCTTCTCACCCAGTCTGAATAGTTTGAAAAACATCCTTTTGATATCAAACTCCCAGCAAAATTGTGTTTATATACCAAAAATGCCTCAAATGTTATTTCTACACATTATAACATTGACATAAACAGTAAAAGTAATGATTAATCAATCAAGTTAAACATGAACATTAAACAAACTTTGTCATTGAAAGATATCTTTTCAGAATGATCCTACAAGTAAATTTTCCCTTGTTGTCTTTGTTTTAGTGGTATGTATGAATAGGAATACCAGGTATTCTATAAGCCTTAATGTGGTAGTTAATGCTCTCAAATACCAACAAACAAACTGCCCCCAAATAGGATTCTATGTTTTATGCATTTAAAAGGCCCTTGGAACTTCAGTATTCCAAAAACCTATTATGTTTTAATGATATCATTAGTTAATACAAACCAAACAAAATTACTATACACTCATATGTAACATTTTGTTGTCACTTAAATATAGAAAATCCATTTTTCATATAAGGAACTAGGGATACGTTCAGCAAAGCAACCATTGCATGAGGGTTGATTAACTGATACTTCTACCATAAGATGCAGCTATTTTACCATAGACAAAGAGGGAAATCAACCATGGATTATTTTGCATCAAATTCAAGCCTTTTGTTTTGTTTCTTTGTTTGATTGTTGAACTTTTCCCTGTTTTCAACCATACTTCAGTCATAACAAGGTGATCAGTTTAGCCACTCAGACAATTCCTGGATTTCCTAGTTTACCTGTACTAGCATACACTGGTTCCAGTGACAACTGCCCTACTTAAATCAGAGGTAGGGGAGAATGGCTGTAGAAAGGATGCATGACCAATCATTAAACAATGGGAGCAAACAGCTATCCTCAGTTTCTAGTCCATCACTCTACCCAGATTCCCATGCTTTAACCATGAAAGCACAATTTTGGCAAACTTATCATTTTTGCATTATAACGAGCGATACAACTAATAATACATTAATTTTCTCACCAGTATATTTTGTTTTAAGCGCTTAAGTGAAGGTATTTGACGGAAAAGGGTGGAGAAAGGATAACTACTTTTTATGATGTAATTGCCAGTCTGGGTGACTGAGGTGAGATTGTACAAGTACTTTTTATGCAATTAGCTAAGACTATTGACAGTTCATACATTTAACAACAGTTTGTAACCATGCCATTATAACCAGCTTTCAAAATGAAAAGGAATGTTCTTACTTTTTAAGACCAGGGTGTTCATCATTCTTGTCAACAGCTGGTGGTATATTCCTAAGCCTATCCTTGACTTCTTCACTTTCCTCCTCTTTATCTCCCTTTCCTGAGATTTGCGCATCTTTTGCTTCTTTGGTGTTAAGCTTTTTCACCTGCTCCATAGCCTCTATTTTACAAAATAAAAAACAATTGAAAAAAACGAACGAACAAAAATCTTCACAGGATCCAGATTTTAAAAACCAAAACAAACAAGCAGGCACAACTGAAATAAAATGCAATCGTCCCATACAGCACTCTATCCATATACCAAGTTTCATCAATGTAGCTCTTTCAGAGTTATCAAAGAATGAAACTAACTATTTTCTGCTCTGCAAGTTTTATGTTTTCAGAGGAAGAACAGAATCTGCTCTTGCATTGCATGTAACCACTTTCTGAGTTGTTGCACGATACAGATTTTAGTTCCCACTTAGTTCTTTAACCATAGCAAGCACAATTTTGTGTAACAAAAAACTAAAATAAGTGCAAATTCCCCATATGGCCTTCTATCCACATACTGAATGTAATCAACTAGTTTTTAAGTTATTTTCAGTTACTAGTATTGCAGAATCCATATTTTCTGGACAAACAGACAAAACTGAAACACCTTCATAGTCTTCATACGGCCCTCTATCCACAAGCCAAGATAAATCAAGCTAAGTGCTTTTTGAGTCACTGCTA
The DNA here is from genome assembly GCF_020536995.1 of Dreissena polymorpha. Classification (NCBI taxonomy): domain Eukaryota; kingdom Metazoa; phylum Mollusca; class Bivalvia; order Myida; family Dreissenidae; genus Dreissena; species Dreissena polymorpha. Next base: position 72,460 of record NW_026273413.1, on the reverse strand, counting down.
AATCCAGATTTGTACTGACAGACAAACACACCAACAGACAAATGGACCAGGAGTCCCCTTCGGTTACACCAGAACTAACAAGAGCACCGCATAATGGGTGCCACGCTCCGCTGCAGGTGCATTTTTGATCAAATAAAAGCTTGTCAGAAATTTTTCTTGGATTCCTAATATTAATGTTTGTTGTTATTTTGTTATTGATATTCAATTCATCTTGGCATATCCAAACAAGCAAACAGTTATGGTGCAATGAATGTTAAAGTAATTTACCATGAAGCTTTAACAAATATATTAATTTCATTCTCAATTGATCGCGCTTTCAAATGAATCCCCCCCCTGGCCAAATCGACCCTGGTCGGCTGAAATCCGGATTTCCGGAATAATCCGGATAATTGACACCCCTGGTCAACACAAGTTTGCTTTATGCTAAGTCTGTGAAGGCACTTTTCACATTTCAGAGCATTTCAGGTTAAAGGAGACTTGCTAAGAAAATACTAAACATTAAAGCTAAAAGTTGCATCTCTGATTAGCCAATGTTGAGTCAGACTATCTGGCTAAACACTTAATGCAAGGTTTTCAAGCAACATGCCTGATGTACTTGTATTCTTATACATAACATTGATTACCTTTGAAGAATTCTTTGAATTCCTCTGGGGAAGTGATAACCTTGAACACTGAATTGGACTCTGGCATGGCATCATCACCTGGCACAATACAGAAAAGTACATGTTAGCCGCACTCTTAGAAAAACAGGGTGTAATGCATGTCAGTAAAGGGTTGCCCAAAAATGGCCTGTGCAGCCCGTATAGACTAATAAGGGATATCACTTTCTGCATAAACTGTACTTTTGTTAATGTAAGACATCTTTTAAATAAAACAAAGAATTCAATAAAACGGCTGGTGTTGTTTTTGATTAGCCTGTGAGGACTGCACAGGCTATTCTGGGATGACACTTCATGCACACACATACAGGCCCTATTTTCTAACAGCAAGGCTCATATTTATATAAAACAACAGAGCTTGATACACAATGCAGTAGATTTAACAAATCTAGAATTTGACCAGAGAAGTAACAATTGGCCAAGAGTTTTAGTATGTGCCTAGGTAGGGTAGAACAAAATGTTTTCAAATATTAGAATGTCATAAGTCAGCTTTGGAGATGTTTACTATCTCCCATTAGAGACCTTATGAACCTAGTCACTATACATGCAGTCTCAATCATGATCTTGGGAAAATGTATCTATAGATGTAGTTTTCCTACAATTAAGTCTTTTTAAAATTTAATGTATGATTTGAAATTGGGTCGTGCTTTGTGAAAAGGGGGTCTAATGCATGTGTGTTAAGTGTTGCCCCAGATTAGCCTGTGCAGTCTGCAGTCAGTCTAATCAGGGACGACACTTTCCACTTTTAAGATAATTCCTGTTTAAGGAAAGTATCTTCTTAGCAAAAATCCAGTTTAGGCGGAAAGTGTTTGTGTGGACTACACAGGCTTATCTAGGATGACACTTTAACCAAATTTCCTCCGATAATCCTCAAGATACTTATCAGTAATTACCAGTGTCTCTTGAAGCCTTGAGAATGCTGTTCCACTGTTCACTTAAATCGGGTTCCTCTCCACTATTTATCTCCCCTGCTACATCAGTCTCCACATCAGGTGAACCCTCCACTTCTACTGTGCTATCTTGAGTACCTGCAAGGGAGAGAATCACTGATATCATATACATTGGTGCAACCTGTCATTTATGTCCCCTACTTCATCAGACTTCACATCAGGCAAACCCTCCACATATACTAAACTTGTCCAATTATCTTTAAGGGAAATAACCACACATATCCCAGTGAAACCCCATCGATTATCTGCCTTTCAACATGAGACACCACATCATGTGAACATTTCACTTTACTCTGCCTTTTAGAGTATAAGCAAAGAGAGACAATCACTGATGCCATATATCTAGATCTCATCAGTTATCTCCCTTACTACATCAGACCACCAAACCGTAGGTAAAGGCCATTTTTTATTTGCATACGAGACAATTGGTGGTACTATATCAGTCCAAACTTCAGGTGAAACTGCAACTTCTACTGTGCATTCCAAACTATTTGCTATTGAGACAATCTGTTGCAACCCTTCCATTTCAATGACTATAGGAAATTTCATAACTAAACTTCATCTGTAAGTAATGTAGTTAGACTCACATACCAAAAATCAGCTCATTATCTGAAAGCTTTGCGTAAAACAAACACTGGAAAACTGTTGGAATACAGATAATAGTCCAAGGCCCATAACTTTGCCAAAAATCAACGGGAACAAATTGCACACTGCATCTGTAGGGCATGAAGATAGACCCACATACCAAAAATCAGCTCAATATCTGAAAGCATTGCGTTAAAAAAAAAATCCAGACAACGGTTATTATGGTGAACAATTCTACATCCGATGCCCATTACTTTGTAAATGGACCAGAACAAATTTCACATTTCGTCTGCAACTCATGTAGGTAGACTCTCGGACCAAAAATGAGCTCAATATCTAAAAGAGTTGTGTAAAAATATGTTACCTCTCATTCCAAAAGTCAGCTCAAAATCTGAAAGTGTTGCATAAAAAGCATCTGGAAAACAGTTATTATAGAGAAAAATTATCTATCCACTTTTGTCTCGAATTTCCAAGTCTTTAACTTTCTGTTTATCGAAGTCTTTACCTTGGGTTATAGCCCTTTAAAAAAATATTGCTACCCTTGTCTAAAAAGAATTTGTACTTGCCAAATGTTAAATAAAAAAATTATCTCCCTTTAAAGCTTATTACTTAAAGCAAAAATTTAGATCAGTCAAAGGCCCATACTTTCTCAATAAATAGCGGACCAGACCAATTTTTACACTTCATCTGTAGGTCATGTAGGTAGGTGCACATACCAAAAATCAGCTCAATATATTAAAGCTTTGCGGAAAAAAACTCCTGAACACAGAATGCTGGACAGACAGACAAAAAGATGGAGAGTGTGACTGCTATATGCCACCCTACCTGGAAAGCTTTATATCACTATTGATTTCCAATTGCTTTTGTTTGTGTTTCATAAGCCAATACATTTTTAATTGTTTCCACAAATTGTTGCCCTGATCAAGTGAATTATTAAATAGATTCTATTCATAAAAGTCAACAGCACAGATCAAATTATACACATGTACAAATGTAGTGCCCACATAAAATCTTATTAAAAATTCAAGCCATATGTTACAGGATATTTTGCACCCTGTTTTGTAATTGGAACAGCCCTTCTGGGACTGTGTTCTAGGACAATGTTTATGTAAGATTTAATGTCAATATCCAGAATAAAGTATCAAATCTTGACCTGTAAACATGGGTCATATTTAGCATGTGTATATTGAAAATAAAATGTAACTGCTGAATTGTAAACTAAATGATGACTTGGTATAGAATTTTTACAACATAAAATCAAAATTAATGTACTCAACCATGGACCACTCAGATACCCACCTTGTAGTCCCTAAGAAAATCAAATTACATTTAAGACCTTCATTTCCAAACCTTAACTTCCAATGAGCATCAAACAGCACAAAACCTGAACAGACAGCAAGTGCCACATTTAAGACCTTCATTTCCAAACCTAAACTACCAATGAGCATCAGACAGCACAAAACCTGAACAGACAGCAAGTGCCTTTCAGGCTATTTTGGTTTAATGCTGATTGCATAAGCCTATATCACACTTTGCTTCATAGTGGGAAAAGTTTTAAACCATACCATCCACAATCTGGTTTTCTCGAAAGTATTTAGCCTTCTCCCCTGCCAGTCTCCGCCTCTCGTCTAGCTCCGCCTCCGCCTTCTGTCTCTGTAACTCCGCCTCCTTTTCACGCTCCGCCTTCTCAGCTGCCTCCTTAGCTGCATCACAAAAAACAAAGATACTGATTTTCAAAACAAGACAACAAAAACAAAGACTGTCTTCAAAAATAAGATAACAAAGTCAAAGGCTTCTTGAACAACAAGATAACAAAAACAAAGACTGTTTTGAAAAATAAGATTACAAAACCAAAGACTGTCTTGAAGAACATGATTTAAGGTGTGTTGCCTTTATTCAACAACAAATTCTTAAACATAGAATAATGAAGAGACTAAGAACCAGGAAAACATGTGCTTTTGTAATTTTGTTTTTTCTCAATGAAGAATGAATTACTTATAGGTGTGAAATGCCATGCTAGACTTAACTTTTAAGTTGTTATAAAACATTACAGTTTTAAGAATAGTCAATACACAAACGGCTAATTATGGAAGCAAAGTTATGGCTCTTGTGCACTGCACAAATCATCAATGTGTGCATAATAGATATGGGCTGTGCTCTGTGAAAAGGGGGTTTAATGCATGTACATAAAGTGTCATACCAAATTAGTCCGGACAGACTACACTTTCCCCTTTGATGATATTTTTCTTTCAAAGAAAGTTTCTTCTTAGCAAAACTGCAATTTAGGCAGAAAGTGTCTTCCTTGATTAGCCTGTGCAGACTGCATCGACTAATCTGGGACAACACTTTTCACACATACAATCCCCTTGTCACAGAGCACTACCCATATTTAGTTTCATATTGATACCTCTTATACATATCTTTTATTTAAAATATGACCAGCACAAAACATCCACCAGCAGAATAGATGGCCTGAATAACAAACTGATTCCAGAATACCCGCAACCCCCCCCCCCCCCCCCCCCCTGCCCTGTTTCAGCTCTGTATATATATATGCATGTGCGTAAAGTGTCGTCCTTGATTAACCTATCCAGTCTGCACTGGCAGATAAGGGGCGACAATTTCAACATTAATAGAATGCTTGGTCTAAAGGAAGTCTCTCCTTAACAAAAAATCCAGTGTAGGCAAATATAGTGTCCCTGATTAGCCAGTACCTAATGCACAGGCTAATCTGGGACACCACTTTACACAAATTCATATATCCTAGATTTCCCAGAATTAGGTTCTAATATTCGCCACCACACTACAGAGCTGTTAGAGGGTTATACTTGAATCAGTCAAATGAAAGAAAACCCACTTAAATATCACACAACCCACCCTCAAGTTGCTGCAGATAGTCCCTGTACTGAGTCTCAGACAGCAGGGGGTTGCAAGTGATGGACACTGACTGAGAGGGGGTGGGGGGCTTCATGAACGGGTGGTGGCAGATGAGCATGGTGTGGATGGTCATGATGTAGGAGCACGTCTCAGGCTCGTCTAGCCTGTGTATGTAGTCCGCTGTACCTTCCTCACACACAAACTGCAGCAGCAGAACACAAGACCATTGTCAGCAGCAGAGCAGACCACAAGCCTTGTTTGCATTTTCTGCTCCTATGGATTACTAGGACTCATTTTCTTAGTTTAAACCAATTTATTTTAGCTTGATGGAAATCAAAAGCCAAAGGCTTATTGAAAGGCTCTTGAGTCAGTTTCCTTGGTAGAACAAGTACTTAAGTTCAAGTGTCTAAAAGGGGAGATCGAAAAAAAAAATCAACAATGGTGATCCAACTTTTGACCTCCTGGTTGCTAGCCGCACATCATAATCACTGTGCCACAGTGACCTTATAAAAGGTGACTTGTTTTCTTCTACAGTAAGGCTACTAATAAGGTGTTTCTCAACAAAAATTATAAAAACTAACAAAAAAATTTCCTCTTATTGATTTTAACCAGCAATGCTTGAACTTTTATTCTTTTTCTATGTAAATATTTTCAAACACAATTATTATAACAAATCTATTTATCCAATCATGCGTGAAATGAAAAAAAGCTATGACTCCATCAATTATGCAATATAGGATAATTGTTTATTTCAGTGCAAGATCATACAAACACTTCATGAGCAGTAATATAATACATCTTTTAATAAGCAGCAGAGCCACAACAGCGATTTTCCTTGACCAATTGGGAAAAGTACCCGTACCGGTCCATTTGGGAAAAATTGAGTCGTGAAAACCTCAAAATTGGGAAAAATCGAGTCATGAAATCCTTAAATTGGGAAAATCGCGTCGTGAAGTTTGGGTCTTATTGAATACATCATACAGTTCAAACTTAATTGAACATACTCATTAAAATAATCATTTGCAGGCATGCCTTAATGACCATTACTTAAAGTAATAAAGTTGATATAAATAACAAAATATTATATAGAAGACACAAAATCAATTACTAGTAGTTTTAATCTCTTATAAAGCAATGTATCTCGCTTTCATTTTTTTGAAAATTTCAACAATCTTTGATGTTTGATCATCACTCAGTTGCTGGCATCCCTCTCTGCACAGCATCATTAGAGCTGTCAATGTGTCCTGTGATAGATGGTTCCGATTGGTCGTGCAAAGATTGTTCATTAGACTGAACAACCTTTCCACAGAGGCAGTGCTGGAGGGCATTTCAAACTACGATAAGGTTTCAAACCGACGTCAAACAGTACGCTGGCTGCCTGACAAAAGAACCGCATACAGTAACGACTCTATTGATTGAACGCGCTGAATAATAAAACCCGATATTAATCGAGCGCGTGGTTACACACAACTATACGATTTTCTTTGTTCGCTCGCCGAAAGTTGGGTTTTGTTACGAAATTATCGATCGTTTTGAGAAAAAATTCGGACGCTGATTGGGATTTTTTCAGATGCCGATTGGGAATTTGGGAATTTTCGCTCGATTGGGAAAGTACCGTTTACCGGTACTTTATAAAGAAGGAGGAAAATCGCTGCACAAGTAAAAATATATATTTAACATAACAAAAATGACAAGATGTGTTTGGGAAACACAATGTCCCCCTATATGATGTTTGACATTGTAGGATGACCTTGACCTTGTGAAGGATGACCTTGACCTTGACCTTTCACCACTCAAAATGTGCAGCTCCATGAGATACACATGCATGCCAAATATCAAGTTGCTATCTTCAATATTTCAAAAGTATTCATAAAAAAACGATTTGGGCCACATATATTTGACCTCTGACCTTGAAGGATGACCTTGACCTTGACCTTTCACCACTCAAAATGAGCAGCTCCATGAGATGCACATGCATGCCAAATATCAAGTTGCTATCTTCAATATTGCAAAAGTATTCATAAAATGAGCGATTTTGGCCACATATAATTGACCTCTGACCTTGAAGGATGACCTTGACCTTTCACCACTCAAAATGTGCAGCTCCATGAGATACACATGCATGCCAAATATGAAGTTGCTACCTTCAATATTGCAAAAGTATTCATAAAATGAGCGATTTTGGCCACATATATTTGACATCTGACCTTGAAGGATGACCTTGACCTTGACCTTTCACCACTCAAAATGTGCAGCTTCATGAGATACACATGCATGCCAAAAATGAAGTTGCTATCTTCAATATAGCAAAAGTTATTGCAAAATGTTAAAGTTGGCGCAAACAGACAGACAGACCAACAGACCAACAGACAGACAGGGCAAAAACAATATGTCCCCCACTACTATAGTTGGGGACATAAAAAGTTAATACCATATTACACTTTTTTTTTGTCATAAATATTATGTGATTTATAACGCTATTGTTACTTAACTGCTATAGTAGGAAAATTGTGCTTTAGTTTCTACAAAATTGTCATTTAAATACACAGTACATAATTTTAATGAATTTAGCAACTGTTACCAGGACTTTATTTGTGTAACTTCTTCAATTAGGCTCCAGGACCTAGTTGTTCATGGATTTAAGCTTACCATGGTTAATTTTGTACATACATTGATTTGATAATCAAATGTCAATGCATCACTGTCTGACATCAGCATTTAGTTTTAACTAGTCCTGTAGAATTTAGCCATTCTAGCGAAAAAATTTGTCTCTAAAATTAACCTGCCCTTAATGTAACCAAAGTAAAAAATATTGATGAACTCGTAGTGGGATGGATCCCTTACTCACCCGCACTTCAGTCTTGCGAAGTTTCTGGTTCAGTTCACACTTGGTTCCATTGACATACTGCTGGGTGTGGTAGCGTTGTAATGAACTTGCTTTACTCTCAGACTGAAAAAAGATTATAATGTGAATTTATACAGTAAGAATATGATATATTTTATACACTTAAACCATACATCTTTGCAAACGTACATCTTTGTGTCCCTTTTCATACAGCAAAGTGTTGCCTACACATATTAAAACAAGAGATGTGTTTGTCAGAAACACAATGCCCCCTTCTGCGCCGCTTTGAAGCCATATATTTGACCTTTGACCTTGAAGGATGACCTTGACCTTTCATCACTCAAAATGTGCAGCTCCATGAGATACACATGCATGCCAAACATCAAGTTCCAATCTGAAGCGACATAGAAGTTATGAGCATTTTTCGAAAACCTAAATGTGAAATCTAAATTCAAAGTATGACGGAAAGACAGACAGACGGATGGTCCGATCACTATATGCCCTCCTTCAGGGCATAAAAATCTGAAGGACAATGTTAGTTCATAAGTACATATTTTTATATATATATATATATATATATATATATATATATATATATATATATATATATATATATATATATATATATATATATATATATATCAGTATGTGAATAAGACAGAAAACCAGGGTAGAATCCACAAAGTTTGAAAGAAATATTCATTTATATATTTATCTTTTCTTTGTGAGTGATTATTTCAAAAAAATACTGCTAACTGTTGGTTATATTGTGTCAAGGTCTTGGACTTCTGATGCATGAGGATTAAACCGCATGGGCAATAGTCCGAGTAGTTTGATAACAAGTATCACAATGACAAACTGTAAATTATTACTCAATAACTAAGACTCATCAGTAACTTATTTCCATTCTACCACAAATGTATATAATTTCTCTGCGCGAGATTGTAACTATTTTAAGCTATACCCTTTTCAACAAAATCGTTCACACAACCATTTAAATGACATAAATACGCCATTTAATTGAAATTAACATTCAAGCATGGAATTAACATTCAAGCATGTGGATATTACTGAAGAATTGCTTGGAGTTTTTAGAACCACTTTCACCATAATGCTCTGCCCATAGTTTGTTGCAGAATAATGCACAATTATTTTTCTTCTTTGTCTATAAAAAAGCCACAATTTTATATATGGTAGAATTTATATTTAACATACGTAAAATAGGTGACATCTCATGATTGTCTACAGCCGGTGGCTAGCTCAGTTAGTACAGCGCTGGACTACAAATCTGAGGATCTTCAATCAATCATTGGCCCTACATCATTTATAACTAATCTGCGGTGATTGATCCCTATTTCCACGACCAATTCCCCCCCCTCCCACCTAAATTACCCACATAATTGTGTGCATTAATCCCAAGAGTGTGAATTGATAAACTGACCGTTAAAATATGACTGAAAAACTGTTGAAAACAGCAAAAAAACAAAAACATACACACTTAATTGCTTATTAGAACAAAGCAATTTAAAACAGATTCACTTACAACACAGCATTCCATGACATTAGGAGTCTTATGAATCTAAAGCTAATTGATGCTTGAAGATTTTTTTTGCTCATTCCCCCAATATCCCTATAAGGCCCTAAATCTCATAATTTGAACTATTCTATACAGATTTTCACTAATTCATGCTCAAAGTATTGTTTATAATACAAATGTACACGAACTTGAACAGGCATACTGTACATAATATCCAACAAATTTGTAAAGAATCCAGGTCATCGTCATTGTTTATTATTTTGTTTTGTTTTTGTTTCTTAATGTAGATCTATCTGCTGTTAGTTATGATTGCATAATGTAAAATTAAAACAAAGGGCCTTTTTGATTCAACAATAAGTCAAGCTATCCATTCTGCTTCAAATTTCCAGAGCAAATAAAAATTGCATAGGTAATGGCAATTTTAATAGCTACGTGTCACTCTAGTATTGATCTTTGACAGGAGTTTATCAACTACATGGATAGATACAGCCGACTGAAATTTAAAATTACTGAATATATACAATAGCGTAATTGAGTGCGGCCGTAAAACAAGAAATTCGACTATAGTAAGGCAAAGAGAGGCCTTATAAATAATGAAGGCTTCATTTTATCCTTTAAATGTCGCACTTGATCCCTCGGGTACCAACATAGGCATGTGGTGAGCCACAGTGAGCCATGCAAGAGTTACCACAGAACTTTTGGATTTCAATGTTAACTTATTGACATACTACAACAGTAGTGAAGTTCTGGATAACACTTTAATCATTTCATTTACAATCATTTAGTTTACACACAATTATATCAGGATCAAAAGTGGCATTCATTTGCATAACACAGGTATGTAGCTTTATATATTTATTTATCCAGTTTTCTAAATGCTATTTTTACCATATTTACAAAAAAGAATAACAGTTTTTTTAATTATATTTTTTTTCCATATGAGTCTTTGTGAAGATAAGTGTGAAATGTGCATATTATTATATGCAATAGTATATAGTTTGTTGTATTGTTGATTTTTTTTCTGTACAGTGTAATTTTTTTTTTTTTTTTTTTTTTCAAATTATAAAGTCATAACAAGAGGGTCATATGCCCAAATGGGCTCATCTGAGATCACAAGGAACTAAACTGTTTCGAACAGGTAGTGTTCTTAAGGTTTCACAATAAAACCAATACCAGACAGCCATGATTTGAACAAACCTCAATCATTTTTGTACTCAGTCCGAATATCAAAATTTTTACTTTTCTCAGCAAGTTTAATTATGAGTGGGTTACAAATGTGTAGCAAAAGAGAGAAAATCTGACCCACATCATGGTACTATATGTTTTTTAATGGACAGGAATCATATCACACTCAGTGGAGAAATCATCAGACCATAAGCTTTTTCCTCAATTCCACCAAGTGAAATAGTTTTTGACAACATGTCATCCAGTCACAAATTCGGTCAAGATATATTTGACGCAAAAGTTGGAACCAAGTTTCATGAAGATTAGGAAGTTAAATGTAGCCTATATAGAGTGCTCACAAGCTTTTTCTATAATTTGACATACAAAACCTAGTTTTTGACCCCTAAAGGAACCAGTTTTGAACTCATTTGAAATGTAATTGGAACAAACCTTCTTACCAAGTTTTATAAAGGTTTTAAAGTAAATGTGGTTCATACGGTTTCACTTTTAATATAAAGAAACAACTTCCCTGCCCCTTGGTGGCATGATGTTTTTCAATGGAAAAAACAAACATTTTCAAACCCAGCCATGCTGTCAAGCACGTTCATGATGATTGGATGAAAATTGAGACATCAAGATTGTTCAAAAGCTTTTTCTTTTAGTTGACCTAAAGTCCTCGTTTTTAACTGCATAGGACCCAGTTTCAAACTCAGAAAATATATAATTCAGAGAATGTTTGAAAAAGTTTCATACAGATTGGGCGATAAATGTGAACTCTTGAGTATCCTCAAGATAAATGTTAAAGACACACCATGGATGACAACTGACCAGCAAAAGGTGATTACAAAAGCTCACCATGAGTATGTTGTGGGCAAGTTAAAACAGAAACATCAGATTATCAAAACAATACTTCAAAAGTACTCTTTTACAAGTTTATTTTTTTGCTCGGCATATCCAAAGAGATGTGTCTGGGTGATAAATCTTTCATAGAAAAAAAGTGTGACTAATTGTTGTGTACTTTATTTTTGAGGCATCATCCATGAAATGAGGAACTATCTACAAAAATTTACCAATATAGTAACAGTGATGATGTTATCATCTATGAAATGAGAATTTAAAATTTGCCAATATAGTAACAGAGATGATTTGTAAGTCACCAGGTGCTCATTGATTATTCACAAGCCTTGTTCCATGTGAGTGACATTAGTTGTAGCAGATCAGAGTCATTAGATGTAAATATGAAACCCCTCATGTCTAATAAATAAAAAGGCAATACGCATTAAGGATGTAATTAGTCATTATTTTGATAACAATCAGAGGTCACAACCTTTTACAATACAGTGCAAGCTTGTTGTTGTTTTGTTTTTCTCAAATAGTTTACATGGCAATTAGGTTATTCAGTCTTTTATTTTGAAATATGATGTGCAACAAGGGATGCTTTTTTACTTGAAATGTAAGTGGTTTCCCATATGATTACAGAATATAATATAAAATAAAATAATAAAATAACATGAAGGAAATTTGTGTGTTACCTTGCAAAATAATTGTATAGTGTGTGCAATTAAACAAATTTTTATCAGTAAAGAAATTATTTAAAAAACAGTACTGATACAGTTCTAGAGTTTATTGTTATATATAAGTACATCTTTACATTATTAACATCGCAACTTTAAATATTGCTGAAAAGTATAAAAAAGCTGAAAGTCTCTCACACTTTTTTGGTTTTAAATTGCTTTTATGTAATCAGGTAACAGCTGCAGGTTTGAAAGACACGTAGAAATGTTTCAGCATACATGAATGAACTGTATGATACATATCACCTGCGTCATGCAAAATTGGTATTATGCCATATGCGGCAATCATAGCTCCAAACCAGCTCGTGCAATTGCAAATTCTGGTCAGGAGCTATGCCATACTCTACAAAGTCATGCAAGGTTTCAATGCTTTTTTTCCCGACAATATAGTTATGCTGGCTGCATATTGCATAATGTCCATTTTCACATGACCTGGTTCATATACTACATTATTTTATTTCTAGCTCAAAACATGTTTCTTGTACAACTTTGTCTTTATTTATAAAAAAAATATTCATGAGCGTTTAATCACATATGTATTCATAACCTGTTTAATGAACACCTTTGCACAACAGTTCTTAAATTTAAACATGCAAGAATAGTAATGACTTTCACACTTTGGAATCAATACCCCCATCAACAGAATTGTGACTGTCTGCAATTAGTTTTTTTTACATTATCTCACAACGACTTTAAACAGAATGAGGTGATACTGTGATATAAAACACACAATTTTAAACCCAATTAATTGAGTCGTGTTCTGAGAAAACTGGGCTTAGAGCAGGTATAAACGATTTTGTCAAATATTTATGAATTTATATAAAATGTGTAATAAATGTGTAAAAAACTTATTATATATATATTTCAATATATATTAAAATAAAAGTTAAGAATAACATGTGTCGAAAAATGCGAAATAAGCCAGATATTTAATTCTGAAATTGAAAACGGCTGTACAGCCGAATTCGCAAGCATGTATACCATACATGTACGATGTGCATCTAAACTTAGTTTAACGGTTTATTTGAATTCCTGCAACGATATCGTTTCATACGACACACGAACACGAACTCCGATCCTAATACAAAGACGAATGCTTCAGTTATTGTAGGAAAATATGTACTTCACAATCGGCTCGGGGCGCTATATAATTTGTATTTGCTGCATTTTATGAAATTCGGCTTTAATGTATAATTTTTCTTGCCCATTTTATGTTATTGTAACATATTTTATCAATATATTACAATTATCAATATGTGCAATCCGCACAGGCTAATCAGGGACGACACTTTCTGCCTTAACTTGATTTTCTTTAAGGAGGGACTTCCTTGAAACTGAAAATACCATAAAAGCAAAAAGTGTCTTCCCTGATTAGCCTGTGCAGACTGCACAGGCTAATCTGGGACGACACTTTACACACATGCATTATGCCCAGTTTTCCCTGAACACGACTCAATTGATTCTTTTTTTTAACAAGCTGATGCTTAATGCTGGTTAACTGAAGTTTACACAATTATTTTTAGTATCAATCCAAGGGCAGATTGTTCAAACACACTCACAATATGGTTTCTACACAATGCTCTGTCTAAATGAGCATGTACTATTGGAAGATTCACAAATTGAACACCAGAGAATACTCATAAACTGCAGTATATAGACTTAAAACAATATGGTAAACACTAATGTTATTGAATATGCCAATTTACATATTTATCTTTCTTAACAAAATCTTAAAACAATACTAAAACATAATCAGAATGCAATTTAAATAAAGTCATACAGGGTTAAATTAATGAAAAGGATAATGTTTACACGAACTTTTAATAACCTATCATGGAATCATTTCAGGATGACCAACTATAGTTATCTGTAGATCAACAACCAAACACTAATGGCAAGTGTGCTGGTGGATTTAGAAGATATTGCATATATAGATGACATTGGCAACAGTTTAGAGCACCTGGAAGAACTGGACACAGACAACAATAGACTAGGCCACAGAACACACCCGTTCTTTAATGACATTCTAGCACTGAATGTGAACCATCCACTGATTACAGAACTAAGGAGAGAGAGGCAAGAGAGAAAACTGCTGGCTGCAAAAGGTTCCAAGAGGAGGCAAGTGGAGAAGGACTACAATAAACTGATCACATGCATAGATCAAGAGGTTACACTAAAGGAACTTCGTGAGGACAGAGCTACGCTATTAGCTAGGACTGGTGAAAGTGAACAAACAGAGGACAAAGCTAAGCTTCTAGCTGGGACATGTGACAGTGAAGAAATTATTCCTGAGGCAAAAGTAAACCTGTTATCTAGGACAAGTGAAATTGAAAAATCAGATGACATGCCTAGCCATACCAAGCGTGACAAGCAGGTTCTGATGAAATCTGGGCAGAATCAATTGAATGAACTGGAAGGTAAAAAGGATGATTCAATAGATTATGATGAACTTCAACCTGATACAGAAAGGATCATTCCAAAAGGTATTTGCAAGGAAGCTGAAAATACAAATGTTAAAACAAATGTGTACCTTCAGGAAATGAAAGCAAATGTATTTACTGTTGATGAACCAAAGAGCTTTACAAATGTACCACATGACAAGACAGAATCTAGATACCAGAAACTTTCAGAAAGCTCAACCTCTGAAAGCATGTCACAAGAGTCCTCAAAGGGAAGTAAGAAAAGAAGCAGGAAGAAAAATCTCTATAATGTTGACCTCAATGCACTTCTAGAAAAACCAGGCCCAAGTCATATCAATGCTGAAATTAAAATAGTGGTTACAAATGAGGAAGGCCAAGAGGATGAAGCCCAAATAGAAGGTAAAGGAAAGGGAAGTAAGGGTTTAAAACACCATACGTCCAGTTTGGGTTACACCACCAATGATTCAACAACAATGACATCGGATTCACCAAAGACCTCCATAAACTACTTCCGAAAATTGTCTGAAGACAAGTCAGAGGAAACAAAAGTTAACAGTTTATTGCTGAAGCAAGAACTATACAAACTGAATAAGGCTAAACCGTTCCAACAGCTTACAAAAACAAAACTTGGAAAATATGAGGCAGGAATTGAAGGGGACAACAGAAAGAGTTACATCAAAAGCATGACAATGCTACCTGACAAGAGATTTATTCTGTTTGACAAGCACAACAGATGCTTGAAAATGTTTGACGATGCTTTTAACCCCTTAGACAGACTCGTCATCAACGTCAAACACTGCGCACTTGCAGCAGTGTACAGCAACTGCATAGCTGCATCGCTGCCCAAACTTTCTCGTATACAGCTGTACCACTGTGGCCGGTTGCAAAACAGACTCAGAAAAGAACAAACGCTCCCCATTGAGGGCGAGTTCTTCTCCCTGGCGCATTATGACAAGAAACTTTACATGATAGAGCGGAAGCGGCGTCAGAATCTGACGGACAATCACCAATGGTTCGTGAAGGCGTTGGACTTGAAGAACATGGGCAATGAACCTGAAGTGTTGCGCACCTTTAGCACTGGTCATAAGGACTGCAGCATCCTGGTCAATGGAAACGGGGTGTATGTAACCAACAGGCTGGAGAATGAGGTCATACTGCTGAAACATGATGGAACATTTGCCTACAGGCACAAGGTAACATAGTTTGGACCTATTTATGTAACTAAAGCTTGATTGCAGCAAAAGCCTATTGTTTATTGAAACGCTCTGAGTCCGTTTCATTGGTATCTTTAGGGGTAACCTAAACAACTCTGCAACAGTGGAGATCAAAGGTATGACCCAACGGTCACCATACCCACTATGCCACAACAACCTCAAAAGGCAACATAATGGTTGTGATTTTGGAAACAGGGGAACAAAATAAACCATGGTTACTGGGGTTCATGAAGAGTCTTTAATTTGAGCAGATTCATTAAAGTTAAGAAGTTATAACTATTTGTGAAGGAATATCGATTCTCAAATGGAGGAAATAAGCTGAAAAGAGGAGAAATCACATCTCTGTAACTGCCTGCTTGGCCCAACATAAGTTCATCCAACCCAATACATGAAAGCTTTGAACATTCGCTGTAGCTCAATAAATAAACACTATAAATTGCATTATATAAAGCTTTATATTTCAGGTTGAGATGTCACTCCCTGTGGGCATAACGTCAGATCGCTATGGTAACATCTACGTTTGTGGAGGGTCATTGACATCTTTCATCGAGGCAATCAAGCCTGACATGCGTAAATACAGGATCATCTTTAATAAAACCTCCAGTCATCCCGTGGCCATGTGCTTCGACCATGAATGCAACCTATTGTATGTGTCAGATAAAGTCCGAAGCCATATTATCTGCTATCAATTGCAAAATAACAGCACTATCCAAGGGGGGTTGCAGTTAATGGAAGCCACCTTTTAACAACTTTGAACTTTGGACTTTGTAATTCTGTATTATTTATTGAATGCTCAACGCTGATTTTGGTTTTTATTGTGTGGTCAGTTATTCAAACCATTTCTATACATGTATCAATATATTCTGTTTCTACTTAGAAGTGTGTATAACATGAGTTACATGATTAGACTAGATTTTCTTTCTTTCTAACAAATCATACTTGTAAGATGAAAAAAAAAGAAACTGATAACAACTTTAATTATAGTAATGATATATTCTAATATCATGAACATAACATAATGTGGTACATGTAATCTGGGACTTGCAAAGCAATATATGAGCCACGCTCTGTGAAAAGGGGGTTAAATGCAAGTGTGTAGAGTGTTGTCCAAGATTAGCCTGTGCAGTCTGCACAGGCTGAGAAGGGAAAACACTTTCAGCTTCTATGATATTTTCTGTTTACAGAAAGTCTCTTCTAAGCAAATATCAAGTTTAGGCGCAAGGTGTTGTCCCTGATTAGCCTGAGGGAACTGCACAGGCTAATCTGGAAAGAAAATTTATGCAGATGCATTATACCCCCTTTTCACAGAGCATGACTCATATATTTTTACTATTGCATAGTGGACCAGTTTTAATATAACAAGAGCACCACATAATGGGTGCCAACACTCGGCTGCGGGTGCAGTTTTGAATAAATGAAAGATTGTCAGATTTTTAAAAACAAATTAGAGGTCACAGTGACCTTGACCTTTGACCTAGTGACCCAAAAATGGGTGTGGCGTGTACAGCTCATCAAGGTGCATCTACATATAAAGTTTCAAAGTTGTATGTGGAAGCACTTTTATTTTAAAGATAAATGTCAAGGTTTTAGCACGCCGCGGACTGCAGACGCTGGACCGTAGACGACAAGCTGGCTATGACAATACCTCCGTCGGGTTTGCTCCGAAAACAGCCGAGCTAAAAATAACTGAGCAACCATTCAGTATTAACATTGTGTTTATTTAAAAAAAAATTACCTTTGACCTTGAAGGATGACCTTGACCTTGAACTTCCACCACTCACAATGTGCAGCTTCATGAGAACACCGCTTTGAATTTTTTATTATTTCTTTTACCTTTGACCTTGAAGGATGACCTTGACCTTGAAGGATGACCTTGACCTTGAACTTCTACCACTCACAATGTGCAGCTTCATAAGAACGCCGCTTTGAATTTTTTTAATATTTTGTTACCTTTGACCTTTAAGGATGACCTTGACCTTGAAGGATGACCTTGACCTTGAAGGATGACCTTGACCTTGAACTTCTACCACTCACAATGTGCAGCTTATTAAGAACGCCGCTTTGAAACAAAATAACTTGACCTTTGACCTTGAAGGATGACCTTGAACTTGAATGATGACCTTGACCTTGAACTTCCACCACTCACAATGTGTAGCTTCATGAGAACGCCTCATTATTTTTTATTTATTTTTTACCTTTGACCTTGAAGGATGACCTTGACCTTGAACTTCCACCACTCAAAATGTGCATCTTAAAGTCACTATAACGCTCAAAATCAACGAAAATTTTGTTAAGTATTTCGTAAAATAAAGTTAACACCTTAACAATCAGTGTTCCTTATAGCAATAGCCAAAATTTCAACGCTAGATGTGGTATGATTACTTAGATTTTTGTAGATACAAAATGCTAGTTTTTATTTATTTGTGGCCACATTTAATTCCGGGTGTGTAGAAATACCGAAATCCCTGTAATAACCGAAAGCCCCCGAAATCCCCAATAATATTTATTATTTATCAAAATACTGCGGATATAAAGATAGAATATTGCAAAATACAATCTATTCACTGATGAAAAATTGTTTTTATCCATGTTTGGTAGTGAAAAACTAAAATATATACATAATTAATAGGATTCCGAGTATGAATCTATTGTGCATGTTTTCACAATCACGATCAGGTACAGAAATCCCCGCTGTAAAGCTCTTCAAGTGTCAAAAAATCATCTGGGTGGCTTTTTGATATTAGAAAGAAGAGGTAAAAACAAAAACTTAACAACAATATTTACAGCGGGGATTTCTGTACCTGATCGTGCTTGTGAAAACATGCACTATGGATTCATACTCGGAATCCTATTAATTATGTATATATTTTAGTTTTTCACTACCAAACATGGATAAAAACAATTTATCATCAGTGAATAGATTGTTTTTTGCAATATTCTATCTTAATATCCGCAGTATTTTGATAAATAATAAATATTATTGGGGATTTCGGGGAATTTCTGGGGATTTCGGTAATTACGGGGATTTCGGTATTTCTACACACCCGGAATTAATTGTGGCCACAAATAAATAAAAACGAGCATTTTGTATCTACAAAAATCTAAGTAATCATTCTACATCTAGCGTTGAAATTTTGGCTATTGCTATAAGGAACACTGATTGTTAAGGTGTTAACTTTATTTTACTAAATACTTAATGAAATTTTTGTTGATTTTTAGCGTTATAGTGACTTTAACGAGATACACATGCATGCCAAATATCAAGTTGCTATCTTCAATATTGAAAAAGTAATGGCCAATGTTAAAGTTTTCTGACGGACAGACGCCATATATTTGACATTTGACCTTGAAGGATGACCTTGACCTTCACCTTTCACCACTAAAAATGTTAAGCTCCGTGAGATGCACATGCATGCCAATTATCAAGTTGCTATCTTCAATAGTGAAAAAGTTATGGCCAATGTTAAAGTTTTTGGACGGACGGACAGACACTATATATTTTACATTTGACCTTGAAGGATGACCTTGACCTTCACCTTTCACCACTCAAAATGTGCAGGTCCGTGAGATGCACATGCATGCCGAATATCAAGTTTCTATCTTCAATAATGAAAAAGTTATGGCCAACGTTAAAGTTTTTTTTCGACGGACGGACAGACTGCCACACATACTGACATACTGACTGACGGACAGTTCAACTGCTATATGCCATTCTACCGGGGGCATAAAAAGTTCCTATCATATTCTAACATAGTTCACTAAGGTCTGATAAATATTGCAGAGCTATAATAGTTTTAAAACACTTAAAGACACAGATTAAAAGCTCAACTCATATTTCGTGGGCTTTTATTTGAATAGTTTGTATTTGAATTCAGAAAGAGGATTAAAGTTAATTATTTTTTAAATTAAAATAAGCTGATAAGATAAACTTGTTTTGACTTTAACTCTGTTGAATTATAATAATTACAATACAAATATTAAATGATTTAAGAAAGATGTAAAGGTAATTATGTATGTTCTTGGAAATAAAAAAAAATTAGAACAACCTTTACAATGTCAAGTCCCACATGGCAAGCAAATCAAACAGTGATGTCATAATTATGATGTCATAAACTAAAGATGTAAAGATGAGTTACTTCCCTTCCAACAGTGTACACTTTGTAATTTTTTGTGCTCAAAGGTTGTAACTTGAGATACAACTGTTTTGCATAACAAAAATTATCCAAAATTAAATACAACCATAAGCCAAATACATGTATTCATGGGTACATTTTCAGAATATAATCTCAATATCTATTTAGGATGTGTAAAGTAAAAAAACAACTTGAAAAATGAAAAAATATGATTTTTGGTAAAAATGTGAGTTACAACCGTTTTGCGCTAAGCCCACGATTTATTTCTTCATGATATTATCTTTGTACATTTAAATTTTGTATTCATATAAATTAACAGTTATGTTTTGAAGATGTCTGACTTGAATCACAACAAGGGCTGTTTGTAAAACATGCATGCCCCCCATATGGGTTGTCAGTTGTAGTGGCAGCCATTGTGTGAATATGTTTTTTGTCACTGTGACCTTGACCTTTGACCTAGTGACCTAAAAATAAATAGGGGTCATCTGCCAGTCATGATCAATGTACCTATGACGTTTCATGATCCTAGGCCTAATTATTCTTGAGTTAGCATCTGGAAACCATTTTACTATTTGGAGTCACTGTGACTTTGACCTTTGACCTAGTGACCTGAAAATCAATAGGGGTCATCTGCCAGTCATGATCAATGTACCTATGAAGTTTCATGATCCTAGGCCTAAGCATTCTTGAGTTATCATCCAAAAACCATTTTACTATTTCGAGTCACTGTGACCTTGACCTTTGACCTAGTGACCTGAAAATCAATAGGGGTTATCTGACAGTCATGATCAATGTACCTATGAAGTTTCATGATCCTAGGCCTAAGCGTTCTTGAGTTATCATCCGGAAACCATCTGGTGGACAGAACGACAGACCGACCAACCGACAGACATGTGCAAAACAATATACACCCTCTTCTTTGAAGGGGAGCATAATAATTATAATACTCCCATATGAAATAAATGTCCGTATTAAAGGGCCGTATGCAGGAATGTTTGACTGGGGGAGCACAACCGAGGAGGGTGCAGGAGAGGTCTACCCTACCTATTTTTTTTAATTTGTCATTTTTCAAGGTGAATTTTAATGCTTAAAAAACTCACAATGTAATATAAATTTATGGAATATATCAAGTAAATCAGCACCTTTATGAAGTCTAAAGCTTTAAACATTGCTGCGAAATTCACACCAATGTTTAAAGCATTAAATTTCAGAAATGTATGATGTTTGATGAAAAAGGAAAGTAAACTTTCAAAATCAAAACCTTTCTTAAGAAATGTATCATAAAGTATAACTCACATATATTAAACCATAATACTATTTTCTCCTTGAATTCAAACCTCCTCTTAAGTTTCAAAGTAAATTCCTAATAAAATGTTTATCATCTACTACACAGTTTAACTTTCACCATCATCAACACAGATAAACCATCAAAATCATCTACATCTGGGACATTAGATTGGACCTTGAACTTTTTTCTATAAGAACTGTTTTCTGTAGTTTTTTTACGGAACTATTTCAGATATTGAGCGGATTTTTGGTATCTACCTGCATGACCAACAGATAAAGTGTGAAATTTGTTCCTGCCCAGCAATATCTGACCAAGGTATGGGCCTTGGACTGAGGTGTTTTTTTTCGCAACTCTTTCCGATATAGAGCTGATTATTATGCCCCGGTGGCATTTCATTTTCTGGACTTTTTTAAAAACACTTAAAGATATTGACCTGATATTTGGTGTGTGAGTCTACCTACATGACTTTTTTGGATGAAGTATGACTTTCCTTCCGGTCATTTGTTTTTTTAGCGAAGTTATAGGCCTTGGACTTAGACAAAGACACTTGCCGGTTCAAATTAATGACAATTATCCATATCATCTCTCTAATTGCTTCCAACATTATTTGTTTTTCACAAATTATTAGCGTCTGTAGTTGTCAGACCTATGACCTCCTGTATCATTTGCTTCCATTTGCTGCTTCTCTTTCCTTGGCCAATCAAAAGACGTGTTACATCAACCATCGATAGATGATGCATTCAGGATCACAAGGGGTAATTGACTGATTTGGGATGTGTGTACAAGGCGTTAAGAAAACATAGCCTAGGGGCTTACCTCCACTGGCAAGTAAAATAGCACTAATCCCCTTGTTTATCAGGGACAATAAAACACATTTCTTTTGTATTGAGGGAAAGTGAACTGTAGGTCTTTTCAAGAGATAAACATAGCAGAAGGCCCATTCTTAAACAAGAGGGCTTGAAAGGCCCAAAGTCCCTCACCTGAGATAAAAAGAAATGACCTGTTCTTTGCAGCCCAAGATATCAATGGAACAAATGTTCTAACCAAGTATCATGAAGAATGAACAACAAATTGCCCCTTGGCGGCCATGTTTTTTAACAGACCTGAACCATTTTTTAACTCTTCCAAGATATGTCCAAATTTAATGAAGATTGGGAAAAAAATGTGTCTTCTAGACTGTTCACATGTTGTCACTATATACATATAAAGAAAACTGCCCCACTCCCTGGCGGCCATATTTTTCACTGATCATGACCATTTTCAAACTCGTCTAAGACATCCACATAACTAATGTTTTGACAAAAATTTCATGATGATTAGGCAAAACATGTGATTTCTAGAGTGTTCACAAGCTTTTTTACTATATAAATATAAGGAAAAAGACACCCCCCCCCTGGCGGCCATGTTTTTTTACCGATCCAAACCATTATCGAACTCAACTGTCCTATCCAGGTGAAGTAGTGCGGTCTCCTTCGCTAACGCAAATGAACCAGTCAAAAAGTTACAAGTTATGTAACTTTGCTAGTACTTATGTAATGCCAAAATATTTATTTGATGAACTCTTATTTCCGGACAGGATGACTATACTGACTGGTTATAATTCAATTAACTAAAGGCGTTCAGTCAGGAACGCCTAAATACACTCAAAGAATTTATTTATAAGTGAAAACCAAGGCAGTTTTAACAAAAATAACTAATTTTTATTCCAAGTACTTTGAAAATAAAGAACAATGACAGAAAATTAAGGACAGGTACAAGCCAAGTCTAAAGAATCTAAGTATCGTTACAAAAATGAACAACATACAGCAAATACCTTAATGAATGTAAAAAGAAGTTCAAAATCTGTCAAAAAAACTGATATAAATATAAGTTACTGTTAGTCTAGAAAGTGCTTCAAAAATCTAGTTTACAAAATGGGTCTAATTTAATCTAAAGGAACAATATTTATCGAGATTAGGAAACTTCAGTGAATCAAATGTAAAAATAAGAAAAATTTACTAAAGTTATTGAAATAGAATAGAGTCTTTCTAATTTAGAAAATGCCAAATAGAAATAATCTAGATAATAAGAATAATTTAGAAAATTATGCCAAAATGTCTTGATGCTGGTGTTAAAAATAATTTTGAGTTTAATTATTTCAAAATTCCAATCTTTTTTAAGAGCTGTTAACTTTTCAAGAAAGCATCAAGAGGTGTTTAAATCAGCCAAAACAGCTTATTTTATACAGTTTAGAAGAGATCAATGGCAGAGTAGTCAATTTTCCCTCAGAACAGTGCATTTATCAATGATCAATATCTTCCCAAATTCCAGAGCAGAACTAACAAGAAATATCTTTAAAAAAGATATACGGCGTTGATAGTTCAATGAATGAGATAAGATAGCGAATGTCTTTTTCTGTGCAGCTCTTAGCTGCATCACACGCAGTACTGCATGTTACGCGGAGTTTTCGCGGCTTATTTTACATTATTACATATTGCTGGTCATAAACCTATAGATACAAAACAGAAAACCAAAAGAAGAATGGAAGTGAAATTAAAACATGAGTCAATCCACCACACCCGAAGTATCCATATTTATAGGCGCGTTCTTCGAACAAACCTGTTTTAGTGGTTTGTCGGGCATTGCTATTTGGTTCGATTATTAACAGTATCGAGAATCATCCGTTCATGCTTAATACATAAGTCAATATGGTGGAATAATTATTGTTTAATTAATCAAAAATAGTATTTATCATTGTATTGTTGAAAACACATTTAGAATCTATTATTGACATACCATAATTATATTGCTGAATATCTTCATTTAACATATTTCTGGTCTTAAGAACATTCCAGGTCACCTAGTTCATGGATAGCGTCTTTATTATATAACGATTATTTTACTGGCTGTGAACTCCGGTGATGACCTGTATATAAACTCTGACATTCACACACTAACCGCGAATTGACCCGATACCTCGCGGGTTGAAATGCAATACATTAAAGTGAGGCCTCGCTTCCAATGCTCTTTATACGTTTACATGTTAACATGTTGACAGGAATATGGAAGTAAGTACTAAATATGAGAATATAGCCTTTATGTATAAACGCTTTTGCGCTGGTAATTCTCTGAAAATAAAAGATGCACGCACAAACTGTATTGATGTAGAGAATTGAGTGTAAAATTGTTCTATCTATTAAGCCTTTTCATTAGAGATAATATTGTTTCATGCAGTAAAACAGTGTTACCAAGACGCGGATATGTTTCCAATGATCTGATGGTATACTCAAATCAGCCAATGGAATAAATGAAGTGTATTCATTCGTACCTAGCCGCGGGAAATTTTATTTGAATTTTATTGGACACTTACAAAGGTCAGGTAAAGGTGAAAAGCTGGCTTAATACAGCTTACGCCGAAAAATAGATTACTGAACCAGGTTAAACAAGGGAGATATATACTGCATAAATACTGCAAAATCATGTACATGTTGTCTTTCTTTCAGTTATCTATTAGTTGAAAGGTTTATCATAAGTGTTAATGACTAAAACAGTTATGTTAACTATGAAAATTCTGTGTTATGAAAAATTACATAATACAGTTAATGTCACATAATATTGACATAATAAAACTAAATTTTACTACACAGGAAACAAATGTTCTGACCAAATTTCATGAAGATTGAGCAAACTAGAAAGTTAACAAGATTTTACTATAGCCATATATAGCCATATAAGGAAAAATGCCCCGCCCCTTGGCAGCCATGTTTTTCAAGCCAAGGTTACCATTTTTGAACTCATCCAAGATATCATTGGGACAAATCATCTGAGCAAGTTACATGAAGATCGGAAAATAAATGTGGCCTCTAGAGTGTTAACAAGGTTTTACTATAGCCATATAAGGAAAAACTTGTCCAAGACATCATTGGGATGAATCTTCTGACCAAGTTTAATGAGGATCGGACAATAAATGTGGCCTCTAGAGTGTTAACAAGATTTGCTGTATCCATATAAGAAAAAATGCCCAGCCCCTTGGCAGCCATGTTTTTCAAGCAAACGTAACCATTTTCGAACTCATTCAAGATATTATTGAGACCAATCTTCTGACCAAATTTCATGAAGATTGGACAATAAATGTGGCCTCTAGAGCGTGAACAAGGCAAATGTTGACGTTGCACAACGGACAACACACAACGCACAACGGACGACGGACAAAAGGCGATCACAAAAGCTCACCATGAGCACGTTGTGCTCAGGTGAGCTAAAAACAATCTAACTTGAAAACCAGCTGGAGGGGCCTGGGCCCCTGGGCCCAATGCCTGCATACAGGCCTGATTATTATGGGAATGCAAGAAGGGGTGGGCATATGGAAAGATCAGACTTTGTCAGGGGGGAAACAAAATGTCCACTTGTTGGACTTTTTTAACATTTTTTGCAATTTCACAGATCTCACATGAAATCAGCAAGAAGATAAAGCAATCATGATTGGCTTGTGATTCTAAAAAAATGAACAAGCCAGTTACGTATTTTACCAGTCTAACTAATGCTCATTTCATTATATATTTTTTTTTTTATACAAAACATGGCCACAAGTTTTGCAGGGAAGAAACCATTTGGTTACTTCAATAAACAATAGGGTCTAAATGCCCTAGGTTGTTAACCATGTAAAAACAAAACTGTTATGTGCAGATGTGTAATGTTTGTGTTATAGCTGCAGCTTTTATCTATTTGTTTATTCCGCATGACACAGATTTGATATGGTATGACAAGATATAAGAATAAATAAAAGTTTTCAATACAAATATACTGTAATTACTCTAAGTTTTTGGACACTTAAAAATAATATAAAAAAATTGTGTCCGAAAATTTAGATACGAGAAATATTCAAAAATTACCAGTGTCTGAAACATGCATGTTATGGTTGTTTGTCAATTATTATAATGAAATAAAACCAATTAAAAATGTTCAATAATTTTATTGTGTTGTACTCTCCTTTCCCTGCTTTAAATAAAGTACAACTTCACTTATTTGCAATCTCTTACCTGAAATGGTACATAAAAACGTTATAAATAACAACCATACTGCTTCCTGAATACGATATCATTTCAAATGCTGTTGGGTGAAACCATTGTTTATTTTACAGGTATACATGGTAATCTACCCAATAACGTTATTGTAATGGTCCATTGCCCTCAGGGCATTCTATGCCAGGTTTTATTACATTAATCTGGTTGTAAAACTTCATGATCGAAGGGTCCCAGTTAAGCGAAAAGAGGGAAGAAATCTAGTAAACTAGCGCTGTAAAATATACTGTCCGAAAATTTGGAGTCATAATTATGTATGAAAATCCGTATGTCCGAAAATATAGAGTCACAACAAATAATTATTTTGGCTAAAAAGAGGGTGTCCAAAAACTTAGAGTGTCTGAAAACTTAGAGTAATTACGGTATATACATATACAAAAAAAGTAAATGGTAGGGTGGGGAAAGTTTTAACTCAAGGGCCTGGATTTGAAGACTCATCAAACAGTCATTATAGGACCAACATATGATGTTGCACCACAAACAGTACTTGCACTTTTAGAGAAAAGATATTAAAAGTTATATACTAAAAACAAGTCTATGTAAGTCATGTGTCACCTGGCCCTGAGGCATGGTTAGTTTTATCCCTGACAGGGGCATGATTTAAACAATTTAGTAGAGGAACTATACCATGTAACACACCAAATATTAAACCACTGACGCTTGTGCTTTTAGTGAAGATCTTTGAAGTTATTTATCATACAAGTCCATAAATCATTTGACCTCTTGGGCATGGCACGTTACTACTACAGATGCATAATTTGGACAAACCAAAGACCTATAGATAACACAGATTGGAAACTTCGCGCCTTATCGGGCTATCTCTCGGCGGGGTCACGTGGTCGAGAAACCGATAAGTACACTGAGGATCAGCAGACGATTTATTCCATGAATCAATCGGAGTAGTCCGGAGATAGCCGGTGTATCATGATTGCGATAAGATAGCGACGCATCAGTAGCAACGGCTACGATTATCGAGCAAATTTATGCGAAAATGTTACGGCGCTATGAAAGGCGGCTGTAACTTGGTCAATAATGATCCGATTTATATAATATAAAGTTTCATAGAAACATGGGTAATTATGTTTTTTTTATATAAAATCTCGATTTTATTTACCTACAATAAAAATTTAAAATGCCGCGATCGTTGAAGAAATAGCGCTAAGAACTTTCGAATCGCGGCGAAAATGCTGTTGAATAGTTTATTTGAAAGGCTTTTGCTGATAAAATATTCTTGTATAATTTGGTATTTCAAACAATTAAAACCTTATAAAATATTATTATTTCAAAACGGATAGATATATGTGAACAACATTACAGTATAATAAATGCTATGATCGTTCGATCCAAAAACGGTTTCAGTTAGACTTATTTCAATATTGATTGTGTAGATTTTTTAAATTGTTTAATTCTCTTTTTATTTAGATCTTATTAATGAGTTATAGGTTATTAAAGTTTTGTTTGTAACCCAGTTTTTTTTCTTTTGGTAATTAAATTAAGCTTTCAGTATCGTGGGCTAGGATTTCGCGAAAAGAAAAAAACAACAACATTTCACGCGCGTGTTAATCGTCGGATCAATTAGCGAACTGAAGAAGATGCTTTGTGTGTTTTTTCTTTATTCTTGAGAATTAATTAAAAGAAGGGATCCTAACTTCAATTATCAGATTGCGTTGTTGATTGATTTTAATTGTGTGATCAGTGGCTGCGGCCGGCGAATTATAGTCATCTCACAGCTTTTGTTTGTGTTTTAATAGTTATCTCACAGCTATCTGTTAAAACATGTTTGTATATTAACTTGCATGTTTAACATTGACAGGAAAACTGGTAATACTAATAAAAGATATTAAATGAGAAATTAAACCCATACATTGTACTTTCATCTAGTTTTTTATTCATACCAAGATAAACATATTACCAAGAATAAAAATCTTATTTCTTCGATTTGAGGTGAATAATGACGAAGTTTTTCACAATGAACCAAAGCACCTTTGACGACATGTGTGTATAATAGGGTAAAAGAGCTGAAAATTGTACCATCTTTGTACAAGGCCAAAATCCTTTAAAATGAACATTTTCCTCCAGTTTAGATTATTCATACCTAGATTAACATATCACCAAGCATAAAAATCTGACTTAATCTATTTGGGATGAAAAATGAAAAAGTTTATCAAAAAGAACAAAAACACGTTTGACAGCAATCTTGTACAACAGAAGAGAAGAGCTTAAAATTGTACCAACATTGTATAAGGCCAAATACTTTAAATTGATTATTTTCTTCTGGTTTGTTTAAATCTATACTTAGATTAACATCTTGCCTAGCATAAAAATCTTACTTCAACGATATGGGATGAGAACTAGAAAAGTTTGTCAAAAAGAAACAAACCACTTTGGCGACAGGTGTGAAAAATGATTGAATGGAAAAACAGTATAAAATAGTACAAATTGTACAAAGGCAAAATCCTTTAAAATACCCCATTTTCGTCTACTTTTTATAAATCATACATAGATTAACATCTCACCTAGCATAAAAATCTTACGTTATCAATATGTGATGCTTAATGAAGATGTTTAAAAAAAAATGCTTCGGGCCTTTCAATTTTTCAAATATTATCGAAAATGAACGAATCCAGAGTTCTCTTTCAAATTCCGATAAATTAATAATTAATTAGAATAACAACTACCAAAACCTAAAGAATTATCAACACAGAAAATAAATACTTATTTTTATTCACACAAAAAATATTCAATATGTCTTTTTTCGGCGACCGACTTTGCTCACTACGCGAAGTTCGTAATGTTGCGCTTTCAGACATTCATTGCTCTGCAAACTGACAACCGAGCGCTAAAAACACTAATTAACACATTAAGATTGTTAATAACAATATCAATATATTATAAACTGCCAGATCATGCTCAGAATACCCTACGACAACAAATATTAACGACTAATTACAAAGAATAATTGATTGCTTTATAACAAAATGGCCGACAGTAGCTGGAACAGGGAAGAATCTACAGGTACACCGGCATCTCCAAAATCAATGTCACGTGACCCGCGTCCGCCGTTAGATATTATCGCATATAGCTATCGCGAAGAGGAGAGTTTCCAATCTGTGTTATCTATAGGTCTTTGGACAAACTAAGCAGAAAACCACTTTAAGATTTTATATGCAAAAATAAAAAACTTTGGACCTTGCAATTTCAGAGTTATAATCTAAATATAAGGAAAATAAGTCACCAATAGGGAGGAGACAATTTTGACGCCATGACTAGCAAAATCTTGGTAGAGGAACACTATACCATGTTGCATGCAAAATACCATATCTCTCTGCCTTGCAGTTTAAGAGAAAAGTTCTAAAGTTTTTACTATATATATATTAGGAAAACAAATAACACCCCATGGCAAAGACAATTTTTGCCTAAATGGCATTATTTATATAAAAAAAAAAATTGAAGAGGACAGTGATATGATATACACCAAATGTTAAGCCCCTGACCTGTGCGGTTTCATAGAAGACTCACAATAGTTATTCACAATGTATGTCTATACCGGTAATTATAAGGCATTTGACCAATGGGGCGTGACATTTGTGGTTTTAGAGAAGAAAATGTTTGAAGTTGTTATTGTTAAAAGCTATTTTTGTTCTGGTGACTTACACGTGCAACACACTGGAACGATATTAACTACTTAAGGGTCACCTATGGATCATTCTTGTGAAGTTTTGTTAAAATCTGTCATAGGCTTAAGCATAAGTTGTTATAAGAAATAAATACACATTACACCCTTGCAATAATGGACAACAGACACCATGGTATCCTAAAAGCTTCCCTGTGTGCTCACATGTGATAAAAAAAAGCTTTGTTGCAATTCCATGAATACAATTATGTATCAAATAAACCAAAGACCTTATGAATTCCATGCACACAATCCAGGGGACATATTACATTAGTAACCTGTATCCCACAAGTATAACTTTACTTCAAAGATGGTCTTTCAACTGTGATATGACATTATCAAATATGTAAGCTGACTTCAACAATCCACAATGTAACATCATTAAACTGTAAATTGACCCCCATACAAAAGAACAAGTTGTTTGACAGCTCTATGACCAAAAACTTTAATCAATAATTTAAATTTTAACAGGTTTTAAACATGAGATGAATTAATGTGCTTGCAATATCATTCAACAAACAGTATTAGGCAATATATTAAATAAAACATTCAGCAAAGTGTTCCACTCCTCAGAGATATAATTCTTGTTATTCCTGTTCCCTGGATGAAAACCTCTTACCATAGATGTATATCTCATGCCAAGATTTTGTTGTTGATAGCATTTTGAAGGATTTAGGTAAGACACTGATTTGCTGCATTAATAAAAGAAGGACATTTCATCCTTTAAGCATTTACGATAATGATATGTTCTGGTGTTCAAAGGATAATTTGTAGTTTTCAGTGTTTTCACATGAAAAATTAATAAACAACATTTTTTCAGTATTTGCCTAACAAAACACTGAAAACAATTCTTTGATAAACCTTGGGGACAGGGTCACAATCCAACATGATTGTACAGCTTAGAATAGTGTGATGATACCTTTATCAAATATCAAGTTTACATGCTACTGACTGAAAATCAATTGGACAAATAACAATGCACAACATTGGATACTTGATCTATTCAGTGAGGCAGAAACAATTTAATTAGTTCTGTTTCAACATATTTTATAAGACATTCTAGTAGAGTCAACATATCCAAAATCAAATGAAAACCTGCCTAAAAAGTCAAGCCAAGCAAAATGTGTGTTGTTAAAAATAATGAATAATTAATAATACTTGTAATTTCACTTATTTATCATAACATAACACATGAACATGCAAATCTCGATACCACTTCCATTGCTTTGTACACATTCTGTTAAATAAAAGGTTAAAAACCTCACATAAAGCTAGTTTGGCACAATATCAAGCACCTGTTCATATTCATATATTCAAAGAGATAAGAAGAGCAGTGTCTAAGTTGGTCTTATGCCAAAGTTAGAGACTGAGTCTGCGGGGCACATTACATTTTCCGTTCAGTGTATTTTTGCAGAAACTGAAACTTGCCATTATTGAGATCATAGCAATAATTAAAAAATCACCAAATTTTTAGAGCCCATTTACAATCCTCAGTCAATAACATGTATCTCTTTAACTAGCTAAAGGTCCCCTAAAGGGGGATAGTCGTTGCATTTGAAAATCAATATTGGCCAATAAAAGCGCACACTTTGAATGAGCGACAGCACTCATAGGTAGCAATACCTACAGTAAAACCATACAGATGACATGTGACATAATTGCCATAAATGTGTGTTTTTTGTGGCAGTTTGTTGGCTTTGTTATACCTACCAAACTCATTGGTTATTACAGCGAACACTTCCACAATGAAATCTTGGCCAGTTACTCAGAGGACTGATGATGGCAATCATGTGTAATCCTCATGGACATTGTGCATTTCATGCATAATACTGTCACAACACTTATTCTACTCATAAAGCGTTTTAACAAATTATCATTGCCTTCATTACCCGTAAATTCAAATCTTAATATTTTGTTAAAATACTAGTATATCAAATGAGCACAGTTAAATTTCTTATCCAAAACACACTTTAAATTTGTAATCCCAACCACAGGTGGTTAGCGTGATGTGAAAACATCATTTTGAATGATAAATAATCATATTATAAAGAAAAAATCAACTTTTCTGAAAAAAAATGTCACTATCAAATACATATATAACAAGGTATTTGACTCTAAATCACCCGAAAACAGCCATTACTTCATCAATTTTAAAGCGATTTTCACGATCTCGGTCTTATTTAACGCATTTCTGCGTTGAATATGACCGGGTTTTCGAAAATCGCTGCAAACATGTTGAAGAAATGGCTGTTTAAAGCTGTTGAATACCTTGTTATACATAAATTTGATAGTGAAATTTTTTTTTCAGAAAAGTTGATTTTTTGTTATAATATGATTATTTATCATTTAAATGACGTTTTCACTAATTAATATCAAAGCCACACACTCACCACCCGTGTTGGCATTCCAACATGATGTTAAGAAATTTGAGCTTCAAAAAAACAATGCTTATGTATTTGGTGTTGATCCTTTGTCTCCATAAAAAGCTGGCGAAAAATATGCAACATATACAACATAACATCATCGGCATAAAAGGCGTGGATGTTTTGATTGTTGTATAAAATATGAACATATAATTTGGTCAGGTGATTTACGCATGTTCAATAGGAATATCCCGTCGCGATTGAACGTCTATGTCATCAAATTCTTAAATATTCACATATGCCAAAATTAATTTTATAATTAAGAAAAATGGCAAATTTCTGTGTTTATAAAATTCTTGAGCACTTTTATCGTCAATATTAACCAGAATTCGCATTTAAAATGGAATATTTGGGATTATCAGTAAATGATTCGAAACAGGAAAAATAGTAAGTATGCAGTAATTGATAGTCAGGTTGATACGGCTGTATTGCCTATTGTGGAATTGTTTGAATTGGGATTATACGTATCTGTGTGAAAAAGAGTCAAAACAATTAAACAACAAGGGCTGTTTGTAAAACATGCATGCCCCCCATATGGGCTGTCCGTTGTAGTGGCAGCCATTGTGTGAATACGATTTTTGTCACTGTGACCTTGACCTTTGACCTAGTGACCTGAAAATCAATAGGGGTCATCTGCGGGTCACGATCAATGTACCTATGAAGTGTCATGATCCTAGGCAAAAGCGTTCTTGAGTTATCATCCGAAAATCATTTAACTATTTCGGGTCACCGTGACCTTGACCTTTGACCATGTGACCTCAAAATCAATAGGGGTCATCTGCAAGTCATGATCAATCTACCTATGAAGTTTCATGATCCTAGGCGTATGCGTTCTTGAGTTATCATCCGGAAACCATTTTACTATTTCGGGTCACCGTGACCTTGACCTTTGACCTATTGACCTCAAAATCAATAGGGGTCATCTGCAAGTCATGATCAATCTACCCATGAAGTTTCATGATCCTAGGCGTATGCGTTCTTGAGTTATCATTCAAAAACCATTTTACTATTTCTGGTCACCGTGACCTTGACCTTTGACCTAGTGACCTCAAAATCAATAGGGGTCATCTGCGAGTCATGATCAATGTACCTATGAAGTTTCATGATCCTAGGCCCAAGCGTTCTTGAGTTATCGTCTGACAACCACCTGGTGGACGGACCAACCGACAGACCGACCGACAGACCGACATGAGCAAAGCAATATACCCCCTCTTCTTCGAAGGGGGGCATAAATATATCATTATCAATGACTATATAGCTGTTATTTCTTGAAGAGTCATACAGCACCAAATGATTTCATTGAACACTACAAATGTAAAAAAAATTAGATGGGGGGGGGGGGGCAGCCCTTCTGCACTCATCTCTACAGACCACAGACATATGAAAAAAAATCCTGTGGACAGCGCAGACTAGAACCTAAGAGTTGTCACTCTTTTGTATTAATCCATACATGCCATACGTCCCGGATTGTCCGGGACAGTCCCGGAAATGAAGAACTTGTCCCGCTGTCCTGGAAATCTGTCAAATGTCCCGGAAATTTACAAAATCCATATATACATGTACCTTATCATAGGCTTAACTGCACCTCGAATCTGTGTATATCTGCAGCGTCTCCATGACAATGCCTACCCGAATAGGCAGACTACGCTACGTGTCAAAATTGATCAATTAACAGGGGTCCTGTTATCATATCGATAGTCTCACATTCGCGGTCAAACCGAAAAGGCGGCATTGTTTAATGTGGTTGTTAATTGACTTTAATCTACTACGTCATTATATCCCGCTGCGTAAGGGCAAAGGATAGTTGTTCACACATTTGAAGTCCAACATTGCTGAGTAAAAAATTAAAAGCAGTTTATGTTTGCACGTTTAACCGACAAAGAAATTGAGTAAACAAGTAAGCATATAAAAACGTCAACCTAAATTAATTATATAAATGTTATAAATGAATAAAGGCGTATCAACAACTACATGTTACACACCGGTCTTAATAACAATAACGCAGTGACGTCACCATCTACAATAATGTATGTTTAGAATGCTTACACTGAAAACACGTGGCTTGTATCTAGTAACGGAAGTAGTAATGTTTAATTTGACGTTAATAGATCAAGTGTATTTTGGATAGGCTTTCGAACTTTTGCAATTAACGATGCGAAACAAAAAAAAACGTACCAAAAATGCATATGTGTATAAATATCGCTACATTTTATACATGTCCTGGAAAATCGGCAAAAGTCCCGGACAATTTAACTCAATGTCCCGGAATTGGTCTGAAAAATTATGTCATGTATGATTAATCTACCAGTGGTAACATGTACTCCAGTTACTTTTCCAATGAAACCAACACAAAGGGTAGACACACATGAACTCTGAACTGCAAAAATGCAGCAATTTTTTGTTTAAAAGTTACAATACATACCTTAGGAATCATAAATATTGTACTCTGGTAATGCAGGTAATTGCACTGCTTTTGAAAATACTTGAAAGAGAAATTTGAAGAATGACCTACAAAGTGAAATTACACTGCTTTCTATAACCTGGAATAGGTCACAAAATGTAAAAGTCAAGAACTACAATAACACTGTCTGTAAATGTGACAAATCCATGACTGGCCACAAGTTCTGTTACCAGTAATCTGTTTATTAAAACTGACCTGAACACCAAGCCAAAAAAATCAGACTGCAAGTAAAAACCTGTGTTTTGAACCAGCCACAACAGACATTAATTTGGTGGGTTGTTTTGTTGTTTAGTTCTCAACCTAGTAGTTTCCCTTGTTGCCAGAGAGCTCAGAGAAATGACTTATCCGAGAATTTGGTCTATTTCGTAAAGCCCCATTAATCTTTAGAAGCAAATTAACCTGACCCTATTTTTTTTCAAATCCTTTGAAAATCATGTACCATATACACTGTCTGTATCTGGAGAGTACTGGATTTCAAAGTACTACTTTATACCAAGGAATGGCTTTTTTGTTGACTTTATATCACACTAGGGAAAATACAGTAATGAATAAAAGCAGTTTCACTGACCTGACTTGAGTCCCCATCATAACTGTAGTCAGACTCAAAGTAACCGAGCAGGACAACCTCCCCCTCA
The DNA here is from genome assembly GCF_020536995.1 of Dreissena polymorpha. Lineage (NCBI taxonomy): Eukaryota > Metazoa > Mollusca > Bivalvia > Myida > Dreissenidae > Dreissena > Dreissena polymorpha. The sequence continues at coordinate 36,962 of NW_026273413.1, read as the reverse complement.
ATTCGTCCATCTGTAATACATCAAACGTTGAAATGCAGTGTTTTTTGTTATGAATTGGTTTTTTCCTTCACCACTTAGATACCCACTTTGACGCATTTGTAGTCACTTAAAAAATCAAATGAAATTAAAGTTTTTCTAATTAAGTTCAAGTTTTAAAGGCTTCATGTCCAACCCTAAGATACTGGTTAAAAGCAAACAGCATAAAAACCTGAACAGACTACAAGTTACTCGCAGGCTGTTATGCTGGTTGCATATGGCAATTTTCACTTTGCTTCTGAGATGGAAGCGGTTGATCAACACTGTTTCATTTTGCAAGAACATAACATGTCATAAGATATAAGGTAAAACACTTGTTTAATAAATTGAGAATTGACATTATACAATGGCATTTGGTGATACAAAAGAATCTTAATTTTCAATGTTTTTATTAACTTAAAAAGAAAGGCTTATATGCTGACATTTTTATGATAAGTTACGTTTATTTATATAAAGAGTTAAATATTAATGTGAATGAGTTGTTTATTGTTTAACTAAAAGGATCAATAGTACCAGCATGCTTCACGTCAATCAATAAAATTCTAATAAAAAATAGCTTTACAAATTATATATCTCTTATTTCATGTTTGAATGTGGCATCATACAAACAACACCATCATTATATATGTCATCTGTTCTGGCCACATCTGTATTGGCAAGTTGTTTTCAACACAAAAAGCAGTGATGAAACAGCTTAATGTATTACTCACCATGAATTAATCCCTCTGACACAGACATAGTTAGTATTTATTCAATATTTTGTTTGTTTATTACAAGAAATGACTGCAGTCAGGCATATAGTAATTCTTTATGTTAGTCATAAAAATAAAGTATTTAACAAATTACTTGATACAAACAACATTGAAGCACCCGCTTGAGTCAGATGCACTTACCCTCCGCCAGATGGAACTGTTTGATATACTTCCCATAGCAGAACTCATAACTCCACCAGTCCTTTGTCTGTAATATAACACCACAGGTAAAAAATAAATGTAAACACATACAAGAGACTATTGCTGTGAAAATGGGATTTAATGCATGTGAATAAAGTGTCATCCCAGACAAGCAGGTGTCATCCCAGACAAGCAGGTGTCATCCCAGACAAGCAGGTGTCATCCCAGACAAGCAGGTGTCATCCCAGACAAGCAGTCTGTGCAGGCTCCTCAAGGATCATACTTTCCACGTAGCTGGATTCTTGCTATCATGATTAGGGCTGTAACGATACATTCGAATATTCAAATTACTCTAATACGGCTGTGGACGAATCGTATTCCTTATTCGCCACCTCCCGAACAGAATATTTGACGAATACTAACAACCTGGTTTTGAGTTTGAAAGTTTAATCATCTCATCTTACCATACAAATGAAGGTTCATACAATAACCCCCTATATTTAAATGTTCTTCTCCTTATTCCGGCGTTTTTTATCATGTTTATCCCACCCACTATGTTACACAGTGAGATTATCAACAAAAAAGGCAGTCATCGGTGGAATATTTGAGTTGTGGTCAGTATTTATGGGGTAATGAAAACTATTTCTTGTTCAATACTTTTTCTATAGTCACACTGTTTTTATTCAATATATCAAATGAGCATATGTCAGATAGGTGACATTGAAATATCATATACATCACCTATCTGGCATATGTTCATTAAAAAAATGTGAATGGGTACTGTCACTAATGTGTCAACTGTTGACTCTTAATTGTTCTACTCAAGGATTTTATTGGTACTACATGTAGTGATGTTTTCAAAACTAAGTTCAAAGTTTAAGCAGTTCTAGTCAGTGTTTTGTGATTTCAAAGTGTTATATTTCATATTTTCAGTATGCCATGATACTCAATTAATCAAAATGTTGACAAATACTCATAGTTTCATACTATATAATGTCATGTCAAGTTGTCAGTATTACTTTTGTTCATTGAAATTCATATTCGCGAATAAATATTCGTATTCGCCACCCTGTATTCGTGATACGTATCGTATTCGTCACCTAGTGTATTTGTTACAGCCCTAATGATGAAACTACTTTTAAGCAAACAATTCCATCAAAGCAGACAGTTTCATCCTTAATTAGCCCGTGATGACTGTCTGGGATGACACACAAGCATTAAACCTTTCAGTGCGGGAACCGAATATTAAAGGCCTTTGCAAACAGTTTGGATCCAGATGAGACGCCTTTGAAAAAAAAACGAAGAAATGCTAATTTTAGAAATTCAGCAGACGACATTTTAGCAGACGACAAATTTCCCAGCATGCAAAGGGTTAAGCCCAGTTTTTCCAGAGCACGACTCATGTAATGTCATACTGAGATAAATTGCTACACCAGCTTTTAAAAAATCTATTTCAACCAATTGTCATTTTTCTTTGCCCTTACTTTATGTAACAATATTTTTTAGGTATGATCTAATAGATTTCCTTTAAATTGAATATAAAGTTTTCTGGATGGGTTGAGACAGAAAATTGAAACATGACCAATTGACGTAAATTTTCATTTTCATCATGTTCAACTATCAACATACAGTTGCACAACAATTACCAGGTATAGGACGTACTCTTGTCATTTTCAAAATAATACTTTATATGAGCATGTGATTAGCTAAACCTTTGTCTTCAAACCCCATTAAACATTAGAAGACTTTCAAACTTTTACTGAAAATTAAGCATAATACGTTTTCTAGCAAATGGGAGCTTTTAGTCCTTTTTATTTCTACTGCTTGCAGAAATCCACATTATAAGCCAAAATCTTCTATGTTCAAAAAGGATGTCTATCAATAAAACTACTGAATGTCCTTTGATATTAATTATTTTAAGCACATTTTTAAAATTCGCCCGGCAAGGTTAGCCACATAAAAGTTCCCCATAGAAGGTCCCCAGCCCCATTCCTTAGGAGTTTTGAACATGCCCTGGTAGTTTGTTTTCAACCTATTTTCCCAGGCTCAATTGCATTAAACATTTAAGGCTTATTCAAACGCTCTCAACTCTGTTTCCTGGGCAAAAACCAGTACTTGGTATCTATTTAGGAGATCTAAACAACGCTCCTACAGTGGGGTTAGAACCAGTGACCTCCCAGTTGCAAGGAAAACTTGTTTGAGAAGATCAGGGGAAATGTTAGTAACATATCAGCGCATCACTTTACTAAGGCAAGGACTTTACTCCATTGGTTTGAGCAGGCCAGGGAAATGATAGTAACATATCAGCTGATTACTTTTCTAAGGCAAGAACTTTACTCGATTGGTTTGAGCTGGCCAGGGAACATGATAGTAACATATCAGCTGATTACTTTTCTAAGGCAAGGACTTTACTCCATTGGTTTGAGCAGGCCAGGGAAATGATAGTAACATATCAGCGCATCACTTTTCTAAGGCAAGGACTTTACTCCATTGGTTTGAGCAGGCCAGGGAAATGATAGTAACATATCAGCTAATTACTTTTCTAAGGCAAGGACTTTATCCCATTGGTTTGAGCAGGCCAGGAAAATGATAGTAACATATCAGCTGATTACTTTTCTAAAGCAAGGACTTGACTCCATATGTTTTTGAGCAGATCAGGAGAAATGTAAGTTACATATCAGGCCATAACTTTTCGACAACATAAAATCAATTTCCTTGTGAGCAAATCAAGCAAAATGTTTGTTACATATAAGCCCTTTATTTTTCTAAGACATCGACTCAAATCCATTGGTTTAAAAAGATCAGGGAAAATGTAAGTAACATATCAGCCCCTTACTTTTCTAAGACATGGACTTGACTCCATTGGTTTGAGCAGATCAGGAATGCCGGTCTCCATGGCGACCTTCTCCGCCTCCTCTTTCAGCTTCTCCTGGTCCACTGCATTGGGAAACGTGCACTGGTACACCTGGCCATACTTAGATGTGAGACGAACGCTGCTAGTGTCCTCTGCAGCTACCTGTAATTAATAATAATAGTGTTAATTATAAGGAGAATTCCCACAAGAACACAAGCTTTGAAGCAACCCAAAAGCTATATCCCTTATTGATAACATGATGAAATTATTGTCAATTGATATTTGACAAAGTTACAGGCCTTGGACAGTATCTAAAAGTGTTCTTGAAAAAATTCAGAAAGTGTTATTTTAAAGAAAATTCCCAAGTCCAAAGCCTGTAAGTGTAACTTCCTAAAAAAATCAATGGACTGGAACTAAACTCACACTGCATCTGTAAATCATATTAAAAATCATCTACATATCTGAAAGTGTTTTGTACAACAACTCAAGAAAACAGAAATTGTCTAAGTACAAAACCCATTACTTCCTAAAAAATCAATGGACTGGAACGAAACACTTCATCTGTACATGTAGGTCATGTATACGTAGACTCACATACTAAAGATCAGCTACATTCATGAAAGCACTTCGTCAAAAAATTCAAACTGAAGTCCAAGGCCCATATCTTTGTCAAAAATCAATGAACCAAAATGAAACTCACACTTCATCTGTAAGTCATCATAAGTCATGTTGGTAGGCTACCATACCACCAGCTACATGAAAGCATTTCTTAAAAAACCTTCTGAAAACGGAAAATCTCGAAGTCCAAGGCCAATTCCAAGGAAATTAAAACAATATTTGTTCTCAAATGATCATGCACTCGAACGACTTTTCCTTTACCCACCCCATCTTAAAAACAACTAATCAGAATTTAATTGATCTCAAAACCAACCCTTGAAGGCTAAAAAAACGGATTTCTGAAATAATCCGGACACTTGGCACCCCTATCAGACAGGAAAATGGACAGAAGCCTTCAGTGGTCTGAACTTTGTTTTATTTTTTAGATTCAATCTGAACCAATTTATGTAAAATAAAATAAACAAGACTATTGCCAAGAAATAAAAGTCCCCTACCGGCTCCACCATTGTCAGAAATTCCACGATTGTCAGAATATTTTTTTATTTGTTGCCATAGCAACCAGAATTTTTGACGTAGGAACAAAATGAAATAACGTGCATAATGTCCATATTGCCATCTATCCATACTTCAAGTTTCATGAAAAAATATTAAAAACTTTGTAAGTTATCGCAGGATCCAGAAAAAAACACCATTTTCAGCAGTATTTCTAGTCTATTTGTTGCCATAGCAACCAGAATTTTTGACGTAGGAACAAAATGAAATGCATAATGTCCATATTGCCATCTATCCATGTTTCAAGTTTCATGAAAAAATATTAAGAACTTTTAAAGTTATCCCAGGATCCAGAAAAAAACACCATTTTCAGCAGTATTTCTAGTCTATTTGTTGCCATAGCAACCAGAATTTTTTATGTAGGAACAAAATGAAATGACATGCATAATGTCCATATTGCCAACTATCCATATTTCAAGTTTCATGAAAAAATATTAAGAACTTTTAAAGTTATCGTAGGATCCAGAAAAAAAACACCATTTTCAGCAGTATTTCTAGTCTATTTGTTGCCATAGCAACCAGAATTTTTTATGTAGGAACAAAATGAAATGACATGCATAATGTCCATATTGCCATCTATCCATATTTCAAGTTTCATGAAAAAATATTAAGAACTTTTAAAGTTATCGTAGGATCCAGAAAAAAACAACATTTTCAGCAGTATTTCTAGTCTATTTGTTGCCATAGCAACCAGAATTTTTTATGTAGGAACAAAATGAAATGACATGCATAATGTCCATATTGCCATCTATCCATATTTCAAGTTTTATGAAAAAATATTAAGAACTTTTAAAGTTATCGCAAGATCCAGAAAAGTGTGACGGACGGACGGATATAAGAACCATAAGTCCCCTCCGGTGAAACCAATAGGAGACTAAAAATGGTTTTATTTGTGTTAATGCATCTGTTTTCATTAAATTCAAGGAAATATTTTACAGCGTTGATTTTACAAAAGATTCATGAGTTACAGTACATCTGAAAAGTTTAGTCAGTCATATGTTGACAACAATCACACTAAATATATTATACGGATCACAAACTATGCCCTTTCGTGTCAAAAAACATGAAATATCAAAACGCTTCAGTCCGAAATATTACTCTTCTTTTTCTAGCCTGAAAAAAGCGGAAAATCTTACATGTTCTTTCATGCTAACGGGTTCATTTTTTATGTCTATGCCATAGCGCATCATCTTGAACTCTTCTATATCAAGAAAACATACTGAAGATTTCAAACACAACAGGAAAACTAAAAAATATTGGATTGTTGACATTTGTTTCATTTTACCATCGTCAGCCTTTAAAATAATGTGTTGTTGCAATCGCACATATTAAGGTCAGAAACCATAAAATCGAATGTCAGACAATCTTTTCACGTTCTGATAAATTGACCAAATAGAAAAAATCGTTTCAGATATGAACATTTTCGTTGTATTTATGTGTTTGTTTGTTTTTGCAAAGAATCATTAAAGCTTAACATTTGCCATGCTCTAAATTATCCATAACATGCGTCTTTTAATACATGAAATTATAAACCGTTAAAACGCGAAACGATGGTATACTTTGGAAATTGTGTTTTTATTGTTATAGTTTTGTGATGTTGCGATGATTGCTTATATAAACTTTAAAATACATCAAGTATCATGTCACCATGGATGGTCGAGTGGTATAATCGGAAGACCTTTACTCCAAGGATCAGTGGTTCGAACCCAGGTGAGGATGACAAATGTCTAAACATGCCAAACATTTGTGAACAGGTCGCTTTATCGAAAGAATTTCATAATAAACGTTCATTACCTAAGTGTATTGTCCTTACTATGAAGAAGAGACGTAATTATAGAATCTACGTGGAATCAATTTTCAAATTTTATCAAAGAGTTTTACCTGAAGAATACCTCTGATTTGACTATACAGTACTCAGTATTTTGTACAAATTGTCAATAATCTGAACATATATTTTCACGAATTACATTATTTTCAAACTATTTATTTAAAATGTTAACGGACCTGTTCACACAGATTTTGGAATGTTTTGAAATTTGTCAGTAAATGCTATAAATTGATACCGTAATTACTCTAAGTTTTCAGACACTTAAAGGAGCCTTTTCACGTTTGGGTTAATTGACAAAATTGAAAAAAGTTGTTTCAGATTCGTAAATTTTCGTTTTAGTTATGATGTTTGTGAGGAAACAGTAATACTGAACATGTACCATGCTCTGAAATAGCCATTATATGCATCTTTCGACGATTTAAAAACTTCAATATTATAAAGCGTTGCAACGCGAAACGAATTAATAATTTGGAGAGTTCTGCTGTTGTCGCTATATTTTGTAGAACTACGAGGATTACTTATAGAGAGTATAAAAAAAACACTTGTCATAGTATAAGGAAGGATGGTCGAGTGGTCTTGGTCGTAGACTTTTTACTCCAGGACCCCAGGGGTCAGTGGTTCGAGCCCTGCTGAGGTTTACTGTTTTTTTTGTTTTGTTTTTTATTCTTGATTTTTTACTGGAGCTTATTAGATCGAATGTTTACATTTATCAAAATAAAGCATTTAATGACAAACTTCAAAATATGCCAAAATCTGTGAAAAGGTCCCTTTAAAATAATATTTTTTCTCGTGTCCGAAAATTTAGATACGAAAATTATTCAAAAAGTACAAATGTCCGAAAATTAATTGACATATATGTTATGTATGTTTTTCACTTATTTTATTGAAATAAAACCAATTAATAAATGTGCAATAATTTTATGGTGTTGTTAGTCTCCTTTCTCTGCGTTAAATAAAATCAGAGACGTAGATAACTACGTGTTATCTACGTCTCTGATAAAATACAACTTCACTTAGTTGCAATCTCTTTCCTGAAATTGTATATAAAACGTTATAAAAAACATACTGCTTCCTGAATAAGATATCATTTCAAATGCTGTTGGGTGAAACAATTGTTTATGATCGGCATCCATGGTAAACTACACAATAACGCAATTGTTATGGTCCATTGCCCTCATGGCATTCTGTGCCAGGTTTTATTACATTAATTCGGTTGTAAAACTACGTGATCGAAGGGTCCCAGATAAGCAAAAACAGAGCGAAATATATAGAAAAAAGCGTTGTAAAATATACTCGTCCGAAAAATTAGACTAATTAATTATGGACGAAAACCCGTATGTCAAGCAAAATAATTATTTGGGCTTAAAAGATGGGTGTCCGAAAACTTACAGTGTCCGAAAACTTTAAGTAATTACTGTAAATGAAAACATCGGATCTTATTATTATTATTATTATTATTATTATTATTATTATTTAGAAAAAAAGTTGAGACCCCTTTCTCTTGTTGCTTTATCAGTATTTATAATTCTTGTTTCTTCCGCGTTCCAAACAGCGTGCAATTGTGGGCGAAATTAAAGGCCCGTTTTAAAATAGCAGCATATGTAATGTAAAAAAATAAAATGCGACCAAACACTGGTCGAAACTGCTGCTGCATTCGAAATATTGTGAACATACCCGTAGCCGGGGGGGGGGGGGTGCGTTGGGTGCGTACATTTTTCGACGAGTAAAAAATATTTGTACTATAAGTTGCACAAAACTTTCCCGGAATCCAGTGAGTGTTCGTATTTAAGCGTTACAACAATGTTGAATTCAATAGGCTACCGACCGGTCACCCTATAATTAATATCTAGATGAAGTCATTTCCAAGATGCATCAACATGATTTGGGCGACCGTGGACCAACAGGCCTCTGATAGCGCGTGATTTTTGGCCTGGGGCGTAGCCCTTAGGTACGGTGGCATAGAGGCGACATTCACATCTCTTTTTTTTAAATTGCCCCTCTCTTGTTTCTATCTCGTGGCCACGAGTTAGCTATGTCGTGGCCACGAGATAGAAAAAACAGGAGTGCAAAACTAAATTCAACCGGAGTGCAATTAAAAAAAGAGCGGTGCAGTAAATAAAGGCAGAGTGCATTAAACAAAAGAGGAGAGAATTTTCGCTATCTCGAGATCCCGAGTTAGTCAGCCAATCAAATTTTGCGTAACATGTGTAAATATTATGTACGCATATATAAAGCTGATCAAAGCAGGCAAGGCTCTGATATAACATAAAATACTACTATTAGTACTACTATTACTACTACTACTACTACTACTACTGCTGCTGTTGTTGTTGTTGCTGCTGTTACTACTACTACTACTACTACTACAATAGCTACTACTACTACTACTACTACTACTACTACTACTACTACTACTACTACTACTACTACTACTACTACTACTACTACTACTGCTACTACTACTACTACTACTACTACTACAATAGCTACTACTACTACTACTACTACTACTACTACTACTACTACTACTACTACTACTACTACTACTACTACAACTACTACTACTACTACTACTACTACTACTACTACTACTACTACTACTACTACTCATCCCGGTCCTCGCCGGACGAGCGGCATTAGCAAACCGGGATGGACCTACCGGCATAAGTGAGACTTGGGCTTAAGTGGATTTTCTTTTGTATACTCATTACAAAGGAAGTATGAGTGTTTTCCTGGTCTGTTTATTAGTATTATGTAATAGAAAGCTATTTTAGGCTTATGAAAGTGATTTATTTGACGCGAACAATAACAGTTTTCTGCGGTCATGTTGTTGTTGTTGTATATCTTCACCACCTATCTAGACGAACCTCTATCAGATCAGAGTTGAACAAAAGGTTATCGTTCCCACAACCAGTATTGTTTTGTCCCCCGCCGTCTATGTACACTGTAGTATATACACAGCTATTGTCTTGTCTTGCAGTCTCTGAGCTTCTGCACTCAGCCGCTAGGGTCAATCCGTATCAATTCGGACAAAGAGGGAAATTTGGACAAACATCGTAAATGCATTTTACGTCACACTAAACCTAGCCCCAGGCCTTCAGTGCCTACAGCGCTTTGATTATTAACAAGTTAACACACTGAGGTGTCTGCACCACTACCAGCGTGCGTCTATGACAAATATATAGTCGCCTGTCTTCATTGGCACTTGTAAATATCCACTATGGATTCCAGCACACCTTGCCCGACATAATATCGCAAAATTCCCACCTACATACCCGCGAAATGGAATTAGAATCTTTGTTATAAATATACATTTGTTTTCTGTTTAATGAAAAATTATTAACCAGGCACTCTAATCCGTATAAGATCGAAATTCAATTAAATATATTTGATACTAAATAATTGTTTTGTAGCCTTCGTCATCGTTATAAATGTCTGTTAAAGCTATAACTGTAATAGATTGCATATGGTAATGATGAAGCCTTATTATTGTTAGTTGAACTATCAGTCCAATAACCTATTTCGACAATCATCTAAATGGTTGGAAAAACTATTTGATTAATTTGAATAAATAATCCTTTAAAAAAGAAAGTACATTTGAGATCATTATTAACGGAATGTTATGACAGCTTCCAAAATGTCTGAAATCAAAAGGACACAAATATCAACCATTGCGGAAGACCAATGAGTCACTGGTTAATAATTTTGCATTATACCACGATTTATAACAATTAAAAATTGTGTACAGTATTTCGATAGACTGCGTTGTCTTTTTGTTTTGTCCTCGTACAACCATTTTCGGATCAACTAAAGAGTTTTCCAGCAAAGAATATATCAGCTATGCTCAAGACAGGTTAACTTTTTTGTTGTGTGGCAAGAAAACAGATCATTTTTACAAATCAATGTAGTTTTTTTGTAGTTTACTATCACTAAATGGCATCTGTTCTGCTCCACATACATAACATTCCACAATGTACTAATTATGTCAAACTTGACACTAGGAAATATGTCATACTCTTAAACAGATGTTTTACTTGATTTAAAACGTTATAACATGTGATCAGATGGACGTGAACGTTCAATGTTCATTAACCATGTGATAACTAAAACGAATCTTGAGCAAAATGGGCAAATAAGTCCATCTTTTTTCTTCAACGTCCTGGTATACCTTGATAAGGACTTTGAGACCATAGGGACAGTAGTTTGTGGTGTAGGGTCTTATACCTTAGCCTTAATTGTTATATGTTTCTGAAATTCGTTATAAAAAGATAACTAATTTGTTAAAAATAGTTTAATAAAAATAAAAGTAACCAGTTATACCATTTTATTTTCTGTTTAGTATTGATGCAGATTAGGGAAGTCCCAGTTTTGTTAATCAGTGTTTGTTGTACAATACACTATAAGCACGTTTAGAGCAGTGCAAGGCCTCTGGTATTATCCATAGTAGCAGACAAACAATTGTTTTGAAAAAAGGCAAATATTTCCTTTTATTTTTTCTTGATTTATGAATGGCAGAATTTTGGAATGGTAAAGTACGTCAATTTCATCAAGATACAAATAAATAATGATATTTTATACCGTTCTTATTGTTGATTGTACATTCTACAAAAAATTTATTGCATAATGTAAACAAACTGTGTGCGCGCATACCAGTGTCGGATTAAACACCGTATAACATAATGTATATCCGTGACTGATCATAAAAAGGTGGGTTTAAAAAAAACGGTATTGGGGAATACATGTATGTTATATAATATTCATGTCGATCAGTCACAGAGTATAGTCATCACCTCCCGCACTTACCCCCTTCGCCACTTCGTCGCTCAATAACAATCGTTGATGGGAAAATTCGCACCCTCGTTTCAAAACCCTGGCTACGGGCCTGTGTGAAAAACCGTTCTCCTGTCCGGACAGTGTTGTTTTTTTATTATATAGAATTGCTTTGATGGAAAAAAAACAAGGAACGCAAAATGTTTAAGGGCCATGGGACTGGGTGGGGATCAGTGTTCACAACGGACAATACAGTCTTGCTTTGGTTTGATATATTGTTGGAGGCGGTCAGCGTCTCGAGGACTCATGTCAAATATGCTCGCATCAACTTGATCAATAACTGGATTAGGTCGGTTCGGACGTCAGGCATACCAGCACCCCACATTAGGACCATTAAAGGGGCCTTTTCACAGATTTTGGCATTTTTTTAACTTATTCATTAAATGCTTTATATTGATAAATGTAAACATTGGATCGTAAAAGCTCCAGTAAAAAATCAAGAAAAAAAATAAAAAAGGAAAAGAACATTGCCCGGAGCAGGTTTCGTACCAGTGACCCCTGGAGTCCTGCCAGAGTCCTGAAGTAAAAACGCACTAGCCTACTGAGCTATTCCGCCGAGTACACATTCTTGACGTATTTTATACCTTATATAAGCAATCTTCGTAGTTTCACAAAATTTAACGACAAAAACAGAACTCTCCAAATTATTCAATCGTTTCGCGTTGCTACGCTTTATAATTTTTAGGTTTTAAAATCGTCAAAAGATGCATATAATGGCTATATTAGAGCATGGTTAATGTTCAGTATTACTGTTTCCTCACAAATATCATAACTAAAACGAAAAATTACGAATCTGAAACAACTTTTTTCAATTTTGTCAATTTACCAAAGCGTGAAAAGATCCCTTTAAGATGTAAGCGCAATCAACCTTGAGGGACATATTTATTTATATGCATAGCTTGCTCCAATATGACAACAAGGTGTGTTAGCATTTTTGGTTGGTTAATATAAGAGAATGAGGTAACGGTTAAATAACGCATAGAACTGAAACTATTAGTTCTTAACACAATGCACACTGTCAGATAAACATCCCGAAAAGGGAAATACAAGAAATTATCTACATATGGGCCATGCTCTGTGAAAAAATGAGTTTAACCCATTTATGCCTAGTGGACTCTCCCATCCTTCTAAATTGGATCAATTTATTTCAAAAATTAGGGATGTCTAGTATACTTATTTCTATATTTAGAATATTTCTTACAGAAATTCCTTTAGGCAAACAGCGCAGACCTTGGGTCTAGGCTGTTTGCCAATGCCTTTTTTTCTAGACGCTATGCATACATGGGTTAATGCATGTGCGCTAAGTGTCATCCCAGATTAGCCTGTGCAGTCCGGACAGGCTCTTCAGGTACGAAACTTTCCGCTTTTATTGCATTTTTCATTTCAAGGAAGACTCTATTTCACGAAAAATTGAGTTTATGCGGAAAGTGTCGTCCCTGATTAGCCTGTGCGGTCTGCAACCCCCTTATCACAGAGCACGGACCATATATAAAACAGCTTTATCGGAAGAGTTCTACACTTGTGTGATTGACAAGTATGCCATTCAGATGTGATTGCTCCATCCATTTTAATTTGTATCGAACAACTGTACATGCGAATTCGTTCTTTTCCATTGAAACCCGCAAAGATACAATCGAGTCATCTGTTTAACCCATAACCCGAATAGCAGCTAACGTTATTGTCACGATGTATTGGAGAAAGGAGATTATTGTCTGAACAAATACATGTATTAAACAAAAAATCCGATACCATCATACTTGTAATCTTTAATACTGAAATCCATTTGACGTTGAAGAGGATTTAACAAACGCTTTTAATAGTTAGTACTGTGCGGCTATACTTACACGAATGTAATTCAGACGGGTTTAGAAAAAATGACAGCTATATCTGCTTTTGCTTCCATTGTAAGCACTACCACTAGTTCTATCCCGGGCCTACCACTAATGTCCGTACCAATTTTGCCACCAAAATAAATTGTAACTTCTGGCAAGTTGACATCTACGGTACCTCCAGGAGTAACCATATCGGGTGGTATTTAATCAGTTTGCCTTTCGTTTGCATTGCCCATTGGATAGTCATGTCTAAATGTTTTGTAACACTTAAATCTTTGTTGCAAGTACATTCGTTCATTTCGATTTCTAACTTTCTACTTATCAAAATGATCAGGCCCCGTGTTCACAAAACAGTTTTTTTTTTTGCAATCGAAAATCGATTTTGCTTGTCATTAAAAATGGATTTCCATTGTAGTTGATAGGCAAAAATGAAAATCGATGTCAGTTAAAATCTTGGCTTGATGATTTGTGGTGTCATTCACTGAGTTGATTCTGATTATAAAAAGATGAAATCCGCTTGCCAAATACAAATGAATTCGTGAAATTCTTCAGTTTGATCTACTTCTGAGATAAGAACATTTAACTTCAGTCGGACAACGAGCTACTAAAAGGTGTAAATATCTAAGCACGAATAGAAATACATATAGTCCCATCAGCATGGGGCTTTCATATATATGGGTATGTGCCACAATTCGAGCCCTCGTGCAAATTTCTGCGGACATACGTACGAGGCACGTGGATCTCGCCTTTCAGGAGATCGTTGACCGACTGATGAACCATATACTCTTCTCACAGGTGAGTCATCGGATTTCATTTCTAGATCATTACTGGTAGGTTTGGTCTGTCTCGAAGAAATACTAGTAGGTGTCGCTATTCCCCGTTAAGGGGTTGACGCGTATAGCGGGAAATGGCGCCAATTCACGATACACAAGTTTACAGGCGTATCACAATACTGTCATCACATGAAAGATAAATTTCCCTTTTAATGATTTGATAGTTTTCAACGTACATACGTAAACTAAAGTCTATACAGAACACGCACACGTTCAATAAAAAAAACCAACAAGATGCTACTATACCGGGTATTTTAGTTATATAAGATACCAACTTAGTTAAAAAGTCAGCAACCTTAATACATCAGATTGTATCCAAAGATATTTACCCAAAATATGTAATAATTAACGAAATCCAATAAATTAATACCATCATTCTTACAAAGTGTATATGTACAACAGTGTTTTTATACAGTAAGACAACTCGCGATATAAGATGTGATTTCTTCTTGAAACAATGAGTGTTTTTTTCCACAATAATACTTATGCTTAATTCACTTAAAAAATCACGATTCAAGAATCTTAATTAGGCCAACACTATTTGTTTGTTTCCACTAACATTTCCATAAGATAAGGTAAGGTCGGTCTTTTTTCGTTATCATATATTTATTCTACTCATTTTTGCAGTTAATAAGTTTACATATATTTCACTGGCATAATAAGTCAAGATCTCTTTGCAACACATGTTTCTGCATGATCTTGCATCATGTTGAACAAATTAAGAAAACGATAGTAACATCCACCTGAAAAAAAAAACACAAAAAGTGTATGCTTGGCATCGAAAATAAACGTAATTACATCGCATGCTCCAATTTCGTTTTTTTTTCTATTACACGGAAGATGGTAACCCTATAATAAAGAAAATGAACTTACTTATGTGTAATTCAGAGTTTATTTACAGGTCGTCTCCGAGTCTTCACGACTACAGTATATACGGACCTGTCCATGTGGACTTTTAGGGAAAGACATTATATTTGGAGCCAAAGTATGTCAAATTTGCCCCAGGTATTTGCCAAAGAAATAAATTTGATCCAAATCAGTGCATGGTAGCCGATGAGACAATTCATGCTTGGTTGCCCTTAAAAGGACAAGGCTACTCCGCCAAGGAAGTGCTGACAATGTACGAAGATATGTCTTCTCGCTCCTAGCGCGCTTCGCCGCCTTTACGGCCGCTCTTGAAGTCACCATCCGTCAACCCGATTCCCAGAACGTTTTCCCTAGCATGTTGAGCAGACTGAGCACCGCCGTCCTGGGGTACTTCTATTATGTCCATAAGGCCATCCACTCGAAATCATGGTCTGCAACGCTACCCCAGGTGCGCCCCGCCCGTCCTCTACGCTGCCACCTGCGCTGTCCCGCTGCTCCCGTCCCTCTTCTGACAATGTGGTGAAACCACTATCCTCATACGGAAAATTACCATTCCGCTTGGTGATTCCTCCACAGTCTGGGAATCAGCGAAGTCAGCGGGAGAGGACGTCCGGCTCGAGGTATGACGGTACTCGCTGGATTAGCAGAGCCCTCCGCAAAAGTCACTTATCCGTCCTTCCATAGACGAGGTATAGTGAATCCACTATCCAGCTACGGACCATTGCTATTCCGCTTGCCGATTCTACGGATAAGTCTCCAACAAAATCTTCTGCGGGTGACTCTCGCATCGGTCTTGACGTGCACGCTCCAGCTGCTGACCGGGCTTGCACGGTTCTTCAGATATTAAGATATTAACGGCCGTATATATGTAATGCCCTTTGTTGATAAGGTGATTTTGATAATGATTGGTCATTTCAAACTTAAAATTTACTGGGCCTCAAAAGTTGATGGAGAGTAAGATGGTTCTTTTTTCCTTGTTCCTTATTCAAGCTTAACATGTTTGATACAACGTTTTAAAGAAAATCATGCATATAATTTTTAAGTAAATCAAAACAAACTAACTCTTATATTTTTACTTTATATATTACGTTACAAATTTATGTTTCTTCTTCGCTTTTGCATAAATCTTGTTTAAACCGAACAGGCATTTTCTACTTCAAATGCTAATTCACATCAACAAAACCTAAAGCCTATAACATGATTTTATATTTGTTGTGATTTAAAAATGCAATCTAGTACATTTCAACATGTTATATATATTTTTTTAATCTAATTCCTTTTACGTGGCTGAATAAGGAAAAAAGGGACCAGTTCCTTATTAAAGCCGAATAAGAAACTGGCATTTGCTTACTCAAACATCAATGTTATTGATCCAAAGTGTACCACATATACAAAATATCATTGTATTTATAGGCAATATATTTTTTTTTAAATGCTGCAATTCATTTCTACTTAATTTAACTTCGTGATTACCCAGTTCCTTATTAAATGAACCAACTGAGACAAATACATCAATACAAATCATTATAAATGTAAGTTGGGTATCAAACACATTTACTGCAGTACATTCTTACTTGGTTGCATTAAATGATAACGCAGTTCTTTAGTCGGTTTGGAAAAGAAATAAGGAACTGGTTCCTTATTTTCATTATTTAAATCGAACACAGTACTGACATTTTATTACCAAAATTTAAATTAAAATAACCAAAACGACAATGGAATAAATGAAAATCATCCTTATTCCTTGTTCAACTCGAATAAGGAGCTGGCCTTTTCTTTCTAAAAAATAACTTTAATGAACCAAAAGACCAATAAATAAATGCAAATCATTGTAAATGTAAGTTGGGTATCACAATATGTATTACAGTAAATGTTTATGTATGGTAGTTTTATTTAATTGAAAACACAGTTCCGTTTTCGCGACTGAATAAGAAAAAAGTAGTCAGCTGCACTTACTTCGGAAAAAAATTGATTGGTTGCCACCGAGACCATTGCTATTGTTTGGGTTCCCACGACCTTTGATCGTACGCAAATGTTGAAGGTCGCCGGATGTACCGTTTGCATCCAATAACGAAAACACGCGATCGAAGATAACAAACTATTTTAAGAAAAACACATAATTTCAGCAGTATACGACTTGTTTTTTTTTTTGTAATTAAAAACATAAAACAGTGGCATCTCGACGGAACTGTCTAGTCTTCTAACGGAACTTTGGTCGCTGCTTCCTGTACCGTCTCGCCTTTATGGTGACGTAAGTGACGTCGCACTGACGACACCACTGTCCTAAATAGTGGCATTCGGTACGAAAACAGAGCGCAACTGTTTCACATCGGCGAAGGACTGTTACCTTCGAGGTCATCGCCGTTTTGTAGATCCCACGGTCAATAATCGTGGGCCGAGGGTGAAGTTCACAGGATGAACCGTTGGCCTGCATGAGCGAGAAAACGCGTATTCGCACTCAAACAAATCTATGAAGAAAACACACTAGTACAGCCAGTATGCGCGCGGGTGTTTGAATTGTAAAATGAAATAAAATATTGAGGCATATTGATTAAACTTCTAAGACGTCTACTCGAGGCACCTGGACCGCTGCTTCCGGTGCAGTCTTGCTTTTATTGTGACGCATTGAAATCGCTTTGCAGCCTTAATCATATCCCCTCGTAACAGTTTACGTATGAAAACGGAATGGGATAGCTAAAACATGTTTAGTATTCAGCTATCGGAAAGTCTTCTACAGAGGTTAGGGTCAGATAAAACTTCAAGAACTGTTATCAGAGAGATAAATAACAATTCTTATTTAAAACACCGCCAATAATAACAAATATAAAGATGCGCTATGCGAGAATAATCCGAATTTAA
This sequence comes from Dreissena polymorpha, assembly GCF_020536995.1. Lineage (NCBI taxonomy): Eukaryota > Metazoa > Mollusca > Bivalvia > Myida > Dreissenidae > Dreissena > Dreissena polymorpha. The sequence continues at coordinate 18,960 of NW_026273413.1, read as the reverse complement.
GTATCGAAATTATGGCCTCCGAACAAATTTGTGTCAAGTTACCTTATTCGGGAGCCTGTTTTACGGCGAACACTTTCGGATATTTTATTTGTTAGATGTTGTGTGTGTTATTTAAGCTTGATTGTGTTATATGGACGTATTTTGTAACATTCTACTGTTGTACTATATTTTATTTGGCGATAAACGCTGAAAACAAGTATTATGAATACGATTTTAAGAAACTGGTATTTTATGTTCTCACTCATACATAAATTTAAATTAAAAAAACATTACTGAATGTCAATGATAATCATGGTATATGTACGTTGGAAATTTAAATACCGATTATAATACATTTCGACCTAGTTTTATTTAATATTAAAGGGATCTTTTCACGCTTTGGTAAATTGACAAAATTGAAAAAAGTTGTTTCAGATTCGCAAATTTTCGTTTTAGTTATGATGTTTGTGAGGAAACAGTAATACTGAACATTTACCATGGTCTAATATAGCCATTATATGCATTTTTTGACGATTTTAAAACCTAAAAATTATAAAGCGTTGCAACGCGAAACGATTGAATAATTTGGAGAGTTCTGTTTTTGTCGTTAAATTTTGTGAAACTACGAAGATTGCTTATATAAGGTATAAAATACTTCAACTATGTGTACTCGGCGAAATAGCTCAGTAGGCTAAAGCGTTTTTACTTCAGGACTCTGGCAGGACTCCAGGGGTCACTGGTACGAAACCTGGTCCGGGCAATGTTCTTTTCCTTTTTTAAATTTTATTCTTGATTTTTTACTGGAGCTTTTACGATCCAATGTTTACATTTATCGTTATAAAGCATTTAATGAATAAGTTAAAAAATGCCAAAATCTGTGAAAAGGCCCCTTTAACCCAGTTTCTTATTCGACTTGAAGGAACTGGAACTTAAATATGTATTCTTATTACATACTTTAGAAAAGCGTGTTTGTTGAAATTTACTATTTGTATGGTAACAAACATGCGTTATAACATGTCGTATATATTTGTATGTTCCTTTAGGCATTGTAATGACCTAGCTTTTTGTATAAAAATCAAGTATTTAACATTATTTATAATATCAAAAACGGTAACTTAACATGCATCTAAATATCGCTATAAGTAAGGGAGCCCTTTAAACGTATTTTCAGTGTTCTGAAAACCGTATAATGAATATCGAAGCTTAAATAAACAAATTGAAGAACATGTTCGATAAAATGGCGACTCCTAACCGGACTGCTAACCCAAGAGTTATTCCGACGAATCCTATTGTCATGCCAGCATTTCTAGACTCGAAAACATTCGCTTCATTCAACTTATCGAAAAATGTGTTTTGACACATGAAGACCCGTTTCACTTTTGCCTCGTCAATCTTATACGCAAACTCATGTTCCAGGAAAGTCATGTTATAGATAATAGCGGCATTGTTACTATCGTCTGTCTTGAAATTGTCGAAGAGGAATCCTTTGCAGAACTGGATCTCTGCCATTACAAACCTTCTTGGACGTATGAAGTCACAATCTGTTGGCCCTATGCAGGCACCCCCAGAACGCGGCGGTGAATACTCTATGTACAACGACTTACCAGCGATAATTGTGGCATAAGGGCTTCGACCGGCTCTCAGACTTAAGTGTCTTTTATTTAGATTATAACTGTTCATGTTTTCATGAAATCTTGAAAATGCGTTTTGCATGTCGATCAACTCATTTGACTCAGTCAAAACACTGAATGATAAAACCATCTTATCGTCTGTAACCGATGCACTAAGGAGTTTTGCTTCGTATATAGAGTTCGTCTCTGTTTTAAGTTGTTGTGCTATTTCACATTTCACCCAATCGACGGCGAAATCCATGCCCTTGTAAGAGCTCAAGACTGCATCGACGCGGTATTCTAGTAAAAAACCCTTGATTTTGTCGTAGATTTTAAGACACCTGTGACCGACCCTTATCTCCATCTGTGAGCAAGTTTGTGTCACGCAGTCTCCCTGTAAACACATATAAATATTTTATTATCTTGATACCATACTTTGAAATTGTATGATATTGGATTAGTAAAATACAAATTGAAACGTCGTGCGAAAAGGTGTTTACTATGTTTTACAAATACACGATAAATAGATACATGGTATGAAATATATATTACATGTACGCATTTATTCTGTGAATATTTTGATAAAGGTACACAATCATTAGAGCGTGAGCATTAAATGTAAAACAAACATTCAGTTATTTACATGTTTTTGTTAGTTTTCATTGCATACTTTGTCCGTTCGATGACCATAAATATTCGATTCACCGGTATTTTCTTTTCGTAAATTTTAATAATGAATGCTATATTTTAGTATTACAGGTGCAAAATGACATAACAAATAGATACAACAAAAATCAACACACAATGCAAATTGACACGCTTATGAAGAAACATTTGGTGTATTCCGTATTGTATCAACAATCAAATGTAGATTTTGAACAACATCATAACATGGAACAATTTTAGTTGCAATAATCCAACTCCCAGCTATTGATCCTCCGGGATGAGCTGTACGTATTTTCCCATAAAAGCTCAGAACATTCAAGAAGAACTAGGAAGAATGTTTAAATCTGTACGTAAACGTTATTTTTAGATGTAAAATTTTTGATCAACAAAATTATACCTCATATTATCAGTACAACTTAATTATGCATTACTTAATAATAAAAGACCTTACACAAAAGTAATAAACGATTTCAACTTACAATCTCTGCAACAAGCACAGAGTCCGGTGTACACGCGTCATCCGTTTCGTTGGGTTCAGTTTCAGATAGGTGGTTCTTGTTATTTAACACGAACAGTAATATCGACTGTGCTTGTGGGCGGACAATGTGATGTCCCTGCTTACACAAGAATGGCATACTAGTAAACCGCTCGGGTGGGTCGCGTATAGCAAAATCACACACAGCGCAATACACATTTCTGTACAATTTGTTGAACAGGAACATAGGCGCTGGTGCAGATGTTGAAGTATTTGTGCACAAGACATTAATGTCAGCTGGAAAATAACCATCTTTACAGCGTGGAACAACTGGCTGGTAACACTTAAGGTAGCAGAGCGACTCTGGTCCCTGGCCGTCTTTACCTTATATGGTAATCATAACCATATATGTCACAACACAAACATCTATAAATAAACGTTATGAATGAGTGTAATATGACCATATATGAAGAAAGCGTAATCAAATAACGTGCGAGGGGTACCGAATGGAGAAACAAGAAAAAACATCGTTGGAATAATCTCCCCTTTTGATTGCACACGAGCTTTCAAACGGTTTGGATCCGGTATTGTATACGTTTGTGACATTGTTTTGAGATCAAGAAGTCATTTCGGCGCTTATATATTTCAGTTTTGTTTTTGAACTTGCAATAGCTATCTTTTAATTGTGATTTGGTGTATTTCGACGTTGTAAAGTGTATAATTCAAAGTGGCATTCATTTTCGCGACCTAGTCCTAGTAACTCGGTGTGAGTGAACGAAGGATTTGTGTTTACTTTTCACCTTAAGTTCAACTGTGCGTTTTATTACCCATTTTGTGATCTATTAAAAACACGTGCTTCGCGCATTTGGACACTTACAGTGTATTTTACACTAGTGCAATAATTGACACGTTTGATGTGTTTATAGTGACTGTGATATTTGCATTGATTGAACACTTACCAGTGGATTGCAATTTTGAGTGACACTTTAATACTAATTATTAAAAAAACAGGTGCTTCGCGCATTTGGACACATTCAGTGTGTTACACACTAGTGCAATAATTGACACTTTTATCATGTTCATAGTGATATTTGCACTGAACATTGACCAGTGTATTGCAATTTTGACACTTATTGATTATTGAAAACTAGTGCTTTTTAACTTGTGTGACCTTTATTTTTATTAAAGCGTGATTGATCTGTTTTGTTTATATTCTTTTTGTGTAGTTAGATACACATAAGACAAGTTTAGTCGTCCTTATTAGTCTTGTTGCAATTGTATTGTTAAGGTAGTATTTGGGTTGTTAAGACTTGTCTTTTTATAATTAGTAAATTTATTACGCAGGCTCTTTTGAACAGGATGCAGTGTTGTGTCAGGAAGCATTTTCCTTTTATTTTTTCAGGTGCCCAAGACAGGAGAAAAGTGAACCGTATTGCTGGGGACTCCAATGCTCATCGGATTAAGGATATTCTTCCTGCCGATATAGCTGTCAAATGCCTGCCAATCTCTGATGAGTATATGTAATGACAATGGTATAGAACAGTAATTACAGTTTCAGGTTTGTTTCTATTAATGGTATCACATGTACACATTTTTCTAAACGTTAAAACAAAATGATTAATGAAATAAACAAAAGGTTACCGTTTAAACGGTATCCATATGTCAGTTATAAAAGCGTCATTGACATCGCATTTCCAAACTGAAAGTAATGATTATTTCCAGAAGTTATATTCAGATCATTACCCATTTGGGCAATGACGTCATATTAAAACCAACTGTTCTTGCCGTTGTTGAGTCATTGGGTACACATTTTCTACTTACATGCCGTAGTATTTTATAACAAAGACAAATAAATATTGATCCCACATTTCTTCAATAAGACTACACCTGTGTAAATTTTTTATTGTTTTCTACCTAACAAGATGTACATAAAAACGAGTATCTGTTTATTAAATTAAAAATGAATGCGGATGAATAAATGTCGGAAAAAATGTCCTCATGCACGTTGTGCTGACGCGCGTCAAATGTTCAAGACAATTCGGGGAATGATCATGCAACAAATAGCTGGAAAATTTTCCCGAGCACTTTGTGCCGACGTGTGTCAAATATTCAAGACGTCTAGGTCGTACATGGTGTTTTGTTATGTTTACGCTGTTGTGAATAAGGGCCATCTGGCACACTTGATACAAATGTATACCAGTCTTTTTTTAACAGCTTTTAATAAGTTTTGCAACATTGTAACGTAATGAACTAAAATGGATTATGTTGATATCAACAGTCGTTTAAATGTTTACTGTTTTTGTAAACATTTTTGAGAAAACACGAAATGCCACCATTTAAACTTGATACTCATAGTTTCTATAAATGATGTAATTATTTCATTTCTTTATACTTAAACAGTTCAAATGTCAAGTCCTTAGCTTCGTATGATTACAGTATTTGTCATCAATATAAAGTTAAACTTATTATGCTGATGTCATCATGTGCAATGATTGGCATCATTGCGTTTTCTAACTAATTTGCATGGTTATATATTTTATTTAAGCGTGTGGAATATTTTACAGATTGTAGGGAATTGTAATTGCAAACTTTTCATTTTAATCTTGAGGCAAAGCATGAATTTTCCTTGTGTATTCATTCATGTATATTTGTGATTTATTTACACAGACATTCGCCAACTCTGTTTTCAAAGGTGCCAAATTTTCTTGTGATCGTTTTCGCCATGCATTGTTGAGAGACTTGCGGAAGATGGATGTTCAACAGCTGTATCTTCATCTAGGCTCAAATGACATTCTTACAAATGAAGCGGTGTTTTACCGGTACATATACAATTAAAAAAAAAGCTTTGATATTTAAATTTAATGTACATGTAGTTGTTTCCCATAACTATATAAATTTGCAAAACTAACATTTTACATGGTTTATTCCTCAATGAGTCATGGAAACTTGCAATCATTTTAGAAGTGTTATCTAGTTTCTAATTTATAAATAAAGCATTTCACAATATTTTCAATTATCCATGTTAACTTGACATTTTATGCTCCCCCAAAAAAATTTGGGGGGGGGAGCATATAGTCGCCGCTTCGTCAGTCCGTCTGTCCGTCCGTGAACAATTTTTGGATTCTCAGCAACTAAAGGCCGGAATTCAATGAAACTTAATGGGAAGCTTCACTATTAAGAGGAAATGTGCATATTATCAGCGGGTTCTGGTCGGATGATTTGTCACAGAGTTATGGCCCTTTTAAATTTTCTATTAACTGTACATATAGTGCAATTCTTGTCAGGGCTATTTCTCAGCAATTAATGACCGGAATTCAATGAAACTTTATGGGAAGATTTACTACCAAGAGGAGATGTGCATATTATCAGCGGGTTCTGGTCAGATGATTTTTCACAGAGTTATGGCCCTTTAAAATTTTCCATTTACTGTACATATAGTGCAATTCTTGTCCGGGCTATTTCTCAGCAACTAATGACTGGAATTCAATGAAACTTTATGGGAAGCATCACTACCAAGAGGAGATGTGCGTATTATCAGCGGGTTCTGGTCGGATGATTTTTCATAGAGTTATGGCCCTTTGAAATTTTCCATTGTACATATAGTGCAATTCTTGTCCGAGCAATTTCTCAGCAACTTATTACGGGAATTCAATGAAACTTTATGGGAAGCTTCACTACCAACAGGAGATGTGCATATTATCAGCTGGTTCTTGTCGGATGATTTTCCACAGAGTTATGGCCATTTGAAATTTTCCATTGTACATATAGTGCAATTCTTGTCCGAGCTATTTCTCAGCAACTTATTACATGAATTCAATGAAATTTTATGGGAAGCTTCGCTACCAACAGGAGATGTGCATATTATAAGCTGGTTATGGTCGGATGATTTTTCACAGAGTTATGGCCCTTTGAAATTTTCTATAAACTGTACATATAGTGCAATTCTTGTCCGGGCTATTTCTCCCCAACTACTGACTGGAATACAATGAAGCTTTATGGGAAGTTTAACTACCTTGAGGAGATGCGCATGTTATTAGTGGGTTCTGGTTAGATGATTTATTTACAGAGTTATGGCCCTTTGAAATTTTTAAGTTACTAAACCATCCATTGTATTAATTTGTCCAAAGTTATGCCCCTCAAGACGTTTCCTTTTATCTGAATATATAGTGCAATATTGTGACAAAAAAACCTTTGTGGAGCATCACCCGTCTCAAACGGTTTCTTGTTTCATTATTTGCTGTCTACAATTAATTTTACATGAAATAGCAAATGTTTTATTTATGCGCATAATATTAACAATATAATTATACATATTTGTTTATGTAACTATTTTGATAGGTAAGTCAGTCTGCAAAGAAAAAGAACACATTTGTATATATTTTACTCCACATTTTTTATGCCCCCTTTCGAAGAAAAGTGGGTATATAGTTTTCTCACTGTCTGTCTGTCTGTCACACTTTTCTTGTCCCCTCTCTAATTCAAATAGTTTTCATCTGATCTTTACCAAACTTGTTCAGAAGTTGTATCTAGGCAATATCTAGGTCAAGCTCGAATATGGGCCATGCCGGGTCAAAAACTAGACCATGGGGTCTATTAGTGCATTTTAAGGTTTAAGCATGGTGTCTGCTCTCTAATTGAAGTAGTTTTCATCTGATCTTTACCAAACTTGGTCAGAAGTTGTATCAAGACAACATCTAGGTCATGTTCGAATATGGGTCATGCCGGGTCAAAAACTAGGTCACAGGGTCACTTAGTGCATTTCAAGGATTAAGTATGGTGTCTGCTCTCTAGTTTGGGACTTTGCATTTTGCATTTCTAAATTAACGTTTTTTATGCCGCCGAAGGAGGGCATATAGTGATCGCACTGTCCTTCCGTCTGTTTATCTGATGTCTGTCTGTCCGTCCGTCACACTTTGTGTTTAGGTTTCGAAAAATGCTCATAACTTCTTTTGTCGCTTCAGATGTAACATTCATATTTGATATGCATGTGTACATGGACAAGGCCTTTCCATATGCACACAAATTTTTACTCCAAGACCTTGACCTTAGGGTCCGTGTTTAGGGTTCAAAAAATGCATTTAGATTTCGAAAAATGCTCATAATTTCTATCAAAGCATTTATTGGGGGCATACGTCATCCTATGGAGACAGATCTTGTTTAACAAATTAATTAAAAATAATATGTTGTCAACATGAAGTGTATATATGCAAGATCACATTCCCAGTGACAACAACTCTTTAATTGTTGACTGTATTTTAGCTGGACTATTATATATGAAATATATATAGTGGAGCTATCCTACTCACCCCGGCGTTGGCGTTTCCGTGAGCGTGCAAATGTTAAAGTTTGCGTACTACTTCAAATATTTTCAATGTCCATTGACATATTGCTTTCATATTTTGCATACTTGTTTACCAACATGATCCCAACCTATAAACAAGAGCAGACCACTGTATCAAGCATTTTGACAGAATTATTGCCCCTTTTATACTTAGAATATGCATATTATTGATAAATCTATGTTAAATTGTGCGTACTACCCCAAATATTTCCTATGTCCTTTAACATATTGCTTTGTTATATTGCATACTTGTTTACCAACATGACCTTTAACCTACAAACAAGAGCAGACCACTTAATCAAGCATTTTGATAGAATTACGGCCCCTTTTATACTCAGAATATGCATATTATTGATAAATCTATGTTAAAGTTTGCGTACTACCCCAAATATTTCCTATGTTCTTTGACATATTGCTATTATATTTTGCATACTTGTTTTCCAACATGACCCCAACCTATAAACAAGATTAGACCACTGAATCAAGCATTTTGATAGAATTATGGCCCCTTTTTACTTTGAGAATTGGACATTTTGCTTAAATTCACATAACTTTTTATTTATGATAAGATTTTATTAATACTTTGACAAAACAACACTTACCTGAATACCACAATGGATTCCACCCGTGCAATACCAGTGCTCCAGCTAGGCCTAAATCGAAGGGCGCCCCGCCCTGCCCTCCTGAACCTCCGCCCTGACCTTCCTAGGGCCCCCCCTGCCCTTAAAAAAAATAAAAATTTTTTAATTTTTTTTTTTACATATGATGATTAATAAATCTCTTATTAAAATACATTGTAATTAATTTATTCCTCATTGTAGTAATTAAATTTGAATTGTTTAATGACAATGGGAATAATTTATTCTTACAATTATTGATAACACATAAATTAACATGCATGAGGAAGCATTCTAGAAACACCCGCGCGCTCGAAAGTGCCCTTTTGACAAAATACTGCGCGTCCAAAGTGCCCTTTTGACAAAAAAATCCCCCTGCCTTTTTCAAATCCTAGCTGCAGCACTGCAATACCCCACGCCCCAACCCAGAATCCCTGCCCCCCCCCCCCCCCAAATTTTTTGTTTTCCTTTTTTATTTTTTAAAGATCGTCAGATCGTCTAATAAATGACCACACCCCACGTTATACCCCCCTCTCAACCCCCCTACCCCCCTCCCCAAATTTTTATTTTTTTTCCTTTTTTATTTTTGAAAGATCATCTAATAAATTATTGAATATGAACAATTTCCCCATGATGGCTTACGTTATACTGTCAAGCATTCGAATAGTCGAGCGCGCTGTCCTCTGACAGCTCTTGTTATCTATTTTTATTAATGAAAATGATTGTATTGAAATAATTTCAGAGATGTAGCTGACTTGTGCGATTTGGTGCATCAGGTCAGTCCAGACACTGAGGTTGTCTTTTGCAAAGTTTTCTGAATAAAATACATTAAATTTAGTGGTTTGATAAAAATAGAAAATGCCCAGAGCCAGTAGCACTGACACTTGCAGTGTGATATAAGAAATGGCAAAAATATTTTGAACCTTCTCCCATAACAGATATCTCCCTGTTAGCTAACAAACGTTTTTTTGACTGATAGTTCAGTCACATAAATGTGAGGGGACTGTCAGGATGTTTTTTTTTAAATAATAATTATTGATTAAGTGATAAGAAAATATTGAAATTGTGTTCATTGTTATTTGAACTAACTTTAAGAAAGTATTGAAATTGTGTACATTGTTATTTGAACTAACTTGCTTACATTACGTGCATTTCAAGGATTAATTATGGTGTCCGCTCTCTAGTTTGGGACTTATTTTGCATTTCTGGATTAACTTTTTTAATGCCGCCGAAGGAGGGCATATAGTGATCGAACTGTCCTTCTGTCTGTTTGTCTGATGTCTGTCTGTCCGTCACACTTTGTGTTTAGGTTTCAAAAAATGCTCATAACTTCTTTTGTCGCTTCAGATGTAACATTCATATTTGATATGCATGTGTATATGGACAAGGCCTTTCCATACCCACACAAATTTTTACCCCATGACCTTGACCTTAGGGTCCGCGTTTAGGGTTCGAAAAATGCTCATAATTTCTATCAAAGCATTTATTGGGGGCATACGTCATCCTATGGAGACAGCTCTTGTTTAACAATTTAATTGAAAATAATATATATGTTTTCTTATCTAAGTTAATGTCAAAGTTCTTGTTTAGTAGGTATTTATTGGTTAAAATGATGAAAATAAATGTTTTACAAAGTTTTATATTAAAGGAGGCGCACAATCGGTGTCCAGAATGCAGGGTTGTTTGCTCCAACGAAGACGCTTTGCTGAGCCACTTCTGCAGTCGCCACATCAAGCAACCAGAGACTGGAAAAGAGAGTAAAATTAAGCTGATAGGCTCACCAATGGTATAACTTTAAATCACTAACTTGTGTATGCTTGACAAGCATTTTATGTACAAATAAAGTAACAAAAAAAGGGGGTCAACACATGCACTTTCCCATATAAATGCTTTCTGTATCTTTTAGCAACTAATGACACGATTTTGTGTTGACATACTCAATATGATAGTTATAGCCCTATATAACTGGTATGTTCATTTTAGTTAATCTTTCTATTTATTAAACCTGTTTGTTTTAGCTAGATTGCTTGAAAAACACAACCAGGATTATTTTTATGCCCCCGGATCAAAAGATCGGGGGTATATGTTTTTGGCCTGTCTGTCATTGTATGTGTCCATGTGTGTGTGTGTGTGTGTGTGTGTGTGTGTGTCCCAAAACTTTAACCAAAACTTTAACCTTCATTATAACTTTTGCAATATTGAACATAGCAACTTGATTTTTGGCATGCATGTGTATCTCATGGAGCTGCACATTTTGAGTGGTGAAAGGTCAAAGTCAAGGTCATCCTTCAAGGTCAAAGGTCAAAAAAAATAATTCAAAAACTTTAACCAAAACTTTAACCTTCTCATAACTTTTGCAATATTGAACGTAGCAACTTGATATTTGGCATGCATGTGTATCTCATGGAGCTGCACATTTTGAGTGGTGAAAGATCAAGGTCATCCTTAAAGGTCAAAGGTAAAAAATAATCAAAGTGGCGCATTAGGGGGCATTGTGTTTCTGACAACCACATTTCTTGTTAGCATTGTCTTACCCCTGTTACATGCAATGTACATGTGGCTTATTAAATTGGAAACCCTGGTTTGCATGAGAATATTTTGCAAAACATAGTTGAAAAAACATACATGTATACAAACTTAGACATTACTGTTAGTATAATGAGCACCTCTATTTCTGAATATTTTGATTGGATGGTTATGGGCCTTTATGCTTGTGTCACATTTATGTATGTGAAAGTGTGTAATTAGACAAAAGAATTATATTTTTTATTTTTTGGGTAACAATCACTTATTTTAGAGTTATTTATAAGTAAATCTTACAGATTGCATCTGCTAATCATGAACTCAACGAAGTCAGCTCAAGGAAGTGGAAGGCATGCTTGGAAAATAGAAGTTTCCATTATGAAGGCAAATTTTAGTATATTTCAAATTTGTAACCAAATGAAGTGACAAGATCTTGAATGAACATTTGATTGAACATTTGTTATCTGTCTAGAGAAACAGTTTGAAGCGAATGAATTAAGTATTGCCTATTGTCTATAAGTTAATTGTGTGACCTGAACCCTGTGAGGGATATTACTTATTTTATATACGCCGGTTTTGAAAAAACGGAGGTATTATAGTGTCACCCTTGGCGGGCGGCGGCGTCCATAACAGTGTCCACTCTCTAATTCAAATAGTTTTCATCCGATCTTCACCAAACTTGGTCAGAAGTTCTACTAGACATATCTAGGTCAAGTTTGAATATGGGTCATGCCAGGTCAAAAACTAGGTCACGGGGTCCACTTAGTGCATTTGAAGGATTTAGCATTGGTGGCTTTCTAATTGGAGTAGTTTTCATCTGATCTTTGCCAAATTTGGTCATAAGTTGTGTGTAAATGATATATAGGTCAAGTTCAAATATGGGTTATGCCGGGTCAAAAACTAGGTCGCGAGGTCACTTAGAGCATTTCATGCATTTCGCATGGTGTCTGCTCTCTAATTGAAGTAGTTTTCAATCCAATCTTCACAAACTTTGGTCAGAAGTTTTATCTAGACAATATCTAAGTCAAGTTCAATTATGGGTCATGCCGGGTCAAAAACAAGGTCAGGGGTTCACTTAGTACATTTCAAGGATTAAGCATGGTGTCCGCTCTCAAATTGAAGTAGTTATCATCCGATCTTCACAAAATTTGTCAGAAATTGTGTCAAAATGTATCTAGGTCAAGTTCAAATATGGGTCACGCCAGGTCAAAAACTAGGTCACGAGGTTACTTAGTGCATTTCAAGCATTTAGCACGGTGTCCACTCTCTTATTGAAGTAGTTTTCATCTGATCTTCAACAAATGTGGTCAGAAGTTGTATCTAGACAATATCTAGTTCAAGTTCAAATATGGGTCATGCTGGGTCAAAAACTAGTTCACAGGGTGCATTTCAAGGATTAGCATGGTGTAAGCTCTTTAATTTGAAGAGTTTTCATCCGATCTTCACCAAATTTGGGCAGAAGTTGTGTCTTAATGATATCTAAGTCAAGTTCAGATATAGGTCATGCCGGGTCGAAAACTAGGGTCACTTAGTGCATTTCCAGCGTTTAGCATGGTGTCCAAAACCTTCAAACGGGTGTATCTTGTGACAGTTTAGCACTCTTGTTATTACATTAAAGCCACACACCTTGAAATGAAATACATGTTACTCAGGTACATATAGATGCAATTTGAAAGTGTGCAAAATTGTCATTAAATCTATAGCCTAGTTAGCAAGTAATTTATTTTTTTTATTTTAAAACTGAATGTATGATTTGTATACGTACATGTTCAATTCGAAAACACAATTATTTTTAAGTTTTAAAGCACAAGAAAGAACGGATTTCTTACCTTGCAACCACCAGATATATTCTAATGGCAAAGATAAAATATGTTTCTTATTTATATCCAAATTTACTATGCCAGATATTTCAATTTCAAGGTGTGTGGCTTTAAGGAATGTTTTTTAAATGGTATATTACCAAGATCTGCACAGCCAGGGTGATATTAACCTTCAGATGTTAAAGCTTTCTAAGAATTTTAAGGCTTGCCTTTTATACTTGAAATGATAAATCATTAACATGTTTTGTCTTAGGAACAACAAACATTTTTCCCAACCCACCATGTGGATCAAGATTTTGGGCTGGATGATTCTGGGTCGTATGTGTGGACAAGTGGTCTTCATACATCATGATGCAGCTGTGTATTCAACAACATGTTAACCTTTCCCAGCGGATTGTGATGCTCTTAAATCTCTTAAATGATGTTGAGAAAAATCCAGGACCGGTACTTTATGACAAAATATACATCGTTTATTGAATAACTATATATATTTTTTTTAACATTAAAGTGATTTTTTTCTTGCATTTTTGTGCCTTTTGTTACTGAGAACTATTTTATCATATGTTGGTGATTGAAACCCAGGACCTGTAAGTGCTTCTTAATATTTGCAACAAATGACAAATCATGTTAAGTTTTTGAAACATCTGTTTTTTGTTCAGTTAAAGGACATATTGAAACTCACTAATTGCTAAGTTAACTTAGATGCATCAAGTTTTTTTGATGATTTCTACTTTCTGTTGAATCATTATCCTTTCCAAAGCCAGAGAGATATAGTGTTGCGTTTTCCATCGGTCAGTCTGTCAGTCCATCCATCTGTTTGTTACAAACATTTTAGGGCTTCATATCATGAATTTAATAAGATTCAACATGGAAAAATAAGTGTATGCCATATTCATACAATAGTGCAAATTTACTTTTTTTCTTTCTTTTAGATTAGTTATTAACAGAAAAACAGAACAGTAACATACTTTTATTACATTACAGAGGCTCTGATTAGATGTGTAGCTGCGTAAAGAACTCATAGAAAATATCAATATATGATAAATAAAACAAAATAGAGTTAACAAATCATGGGGAAATCCACAATACACACCAAGAGCTATTAGTAGGCTTATCTCCATTGACTTATTTCACAGTAAATCTCTTTTTTTTTGCCTTTTCATTAACAATTTTCAATCAAAAATAACATTTGTGAAAACTTAGTCAATGATTATAACTAAAGTTAAAAATGTGGACACTGTAAGTTAATTGACTTTGGCTTCCAATCTGCAGTTTACAAAGTTGCTTGTTATAGAGTATTCGTGCAAATGGATATCCTGCAAGGAAGACTTCCACTCCATAGGACAGCAAGATGCACATATCATCTCTCATGTGGTTCAAGAGAATGCTGTAGATGGGGAGACTGTTCCAAAGTCCTGAGCTTTAATAGTCTTGAAAACCATGAACTTAAACATCTCTAGGATGTGAGTTTAGCACTGTGTATGAACTGGTGTTGCTTCATTTTCTGCATATCTTTATCTCAGTCTTCTCTAGTTTTGATGGTCAAATACATATTGTCTGCCAGTTTTTCCCCCAATACTGCCGTTCACATCGTTTGCTTGCATCAAGAGTTTTAAAAGAAATTAAAACTCATTTGTTTAGTTAGAATCTTATGAAAGACTTAAATGGCCATGTTTAATACAATTGTATAACAACATATATGAGCTAAAAAAAATAGTTGGAATAATTATGTTTATATGAACATAACAAATTTGCTTAAAATCATAGGTCATGTTTTTGTCTGCCACTATAAGAACCAGAACATATTTCGGACATTCGAGGATTGACTTGCTGTGTTAGAGGATCATCAGGTGATGGAAGAAACCAGGCTTTTTTCGACTCAATGTGATGAAACCTGATCGACATGCTCATCTTGGTTGAGTAAGCCTGGGTGAGTGTTTCCAAAAAGTAGGTAACCTGGTGAAATCTTAGGAAAACATTGTAACCAGATCCAGGTTTATTTGACTGAAGACCGATGGACAGTGGGTCAACCGTAAATCCCTTCATGTGAAAACGGTAGGGACAACATAATATCACATTGCTCTTCTGAGTTCATTTGAAAACAAGTTTTATCACAAAATTAAAATGGTCAATGTATTATTTTGTGTATTTAAAAATTATGTGAATATAAGTTTCATGAAATCTACTGAGTTTTCTCAATTTTAGCTACTATTCGGACATGGACTGACGGAGAAATGGGCAACAATGTCGCAATTTGTATACCAAGTTTATAAGAATTGTTTCATAAAAGTAACCAATGTGTCTGTTCTATGTCAAGGTAACTACTAGGATGAAATACACAAAAAGATTTTGGTTCACAATAGGGTAGGCTCCGCGTGCCGTGAACCGGGCAACAGCTTTTGTCATTAACATTTGTGTTATAATGGCATAAGCTGGCAGATACCCTTTAACTTTAACGATGTTTTCCGATAATTTCTCGGAAAATACAATCTAGCAATTTTTATTTAATTTAGATTACTAAAAATTAATATTATATTTATGCCCCCCTTGGAAGAAGAGGGGTATATTGTTTTGCACATGTCAGTTGGTTGGTCCACCAGATGGTTTCCTGATGATAACTCAAGAACGCTTTGGCCTAGGATCATGAAACTTCATAGGTTTATTGATCTCGAAATAGTAAAATGGTTTCCGGATGATAACTCAAGAACGCTTACGCCTAGGATCATGAAACTTCATAGGTACATTGATGATGACTCGAGATGACCTCTATTGATTTTCAGGTCACTAAGTCAAAGGTCAAGGTCACAGTGACTCGAAATAGAAAAATGGTTTCCGGATGATAACTCATAAATGCTTACGCCTAGGATCATAAAATAAAAAATCATTGGTACATTGATAATGACTGGCAGATGACCCCCTTCATAGGTACATTGATAATGACTGGCAGAAGACCCTTATTGATTTTCAGGTCACTAGGTCAAAGATTAAGGTCATAGTGACTCAAAACAGTTTAATGGTTTCCTGTTGATAGCTCAAGAATACTTAGGTCTATGATCATGAAACTTCTCAAGTACATTGATCATGACTGGCAGATGACCCCTATTGATTTTCAGGTCACTAGGTCAAAAGTCAAGTTCACAGTGACAAAACGTATTCACAATGGCTGCCACTACAACTGACAGCCCATAGGGGGGCATGCATGTTTTACAAACAGCCCTTGTTCTGTGTTAAAATTATGTACACGTCTGCGTTAAATAAATATGTTCACATTTGAAATAAAGCTAAAAATGTGTATTGTTGTTATTAGTAATTTGAACCGAATTGCTCTGTGGGAAGTATAAGTACTATCAACCAGACCTAAATATGTGGGTAATTAAAGAGCACGAGAAAAGATGAAAATTAAGTTAGCTCAACCATTTTAAGCAATATTACTGGGTCACACTTTTTACGATGCAAAATCTGAAGGGTCCCTAGACTATGATGATTACTTACACGAGGAGTGTCCTATTCATTGCTGCCGCATGATCCTATCAGTAACGAATTAACGCTTGTATCGTTAAAGCAAGTCGTATATTCACGTTTATAAATATTTAAATAGAAAATAAAGGTTTAATTGTCGCATATCCACCGCATGATGTGTTTCTTATAAAGTGCACGTATATTCAAACCGAACAATTTTGTCCTTAGATAAAAATATACTACATGTGATCATATGTGGCCTCACAAGGCTTATTATGAATTTATTATATCGCCATCGCAATGAGATGTAAATAGTTCATACATGCACAGTGTTCTTTCAACACAACCAAATCACACTTATAGTCGCGTCTTGCGAAAATAGGTCTTAATGCGTATGCGGCCAGCGTAAGTCAAACACGGTCTGCGCTATTTCGCAGTGATTGTTGTTAGGTGGTCAAAACGTGCATGAAGAAGTCCGGATTTCCGCAGTGATTTGGCCAATGCTGTGGGTGATTTCTCTGAAATCAATAATTAAAATATTCTGATTCATTCATTCGGGTCTACAGGCGTGAAATTTCCCCATCATTTAATTGTTTGTTGATAAGGGTATTTTAATGTGAAAAGCTTGGTAAGACAGCTACGCCGAACAACCGAACTAGCATTCATTAATTTGATCAAAATATGCACACAGCAGAATGATTGTGTTTCTTACATGGCTTTTAGAAGAACAGACCATGCAGGCGAGCAGTGAACATATGATTAGGTTTAGTTGCCCTAACCCTATATACCCTTGGTATGACTTGTGAGTGTTGAACTAATGTGCTACAGCATCACTTAAATACGAACATACGATAGTCAGGTATCCCCGCATAATGACATATAGAATATTACTGGGTAGATACCGCTTGGCAAACTTGAGCCTGGGATCGGTTATACCCGCTTTGTGAAATTAGGAATATAACAGGTTTATATAGCATTAACAGTACGTACTTGGGGGTTATAGGAAATACCCGCTATATGACTATCCTGTATATAACTAAATGACGTCAAAATACAACTGATGTGATACGGCATTACTTATACGAGCATAGGGTAGTAAGGTATAACTCGCCTCCTACAAAAATGACCTGATTCGATTTGCTTTGAGAGGCCATGTGCCCATTGTGTATTTTCCATACACCCTGAGAAATTTCCATACACCCCGAGTAATCGGTTGAGATATAATGGATACACAGTTAGTAACTGATTGTGTATAGGATATACACCCTCAGTTCCCTTCTCGAGCTTCGCTCTCATACACCATCAGTTACAAACAGTGTAACTAATACGGTATTACTTATAACAGCATGGGGTAGTAGTATATACGCTATATAACTCGCTAGTATAGTACAGGCTTGATACGGCATTACTTATATACGAGCATTGGGTAGTAGGATATATCCGGTATATTGCTCGCTAGTAAGTACTGGCTTGATACGGCATTACTTATATACGAGCATGGGTAGTAGATATACCCGCTATATAACTCGCTAGTATAGTACTGGCTTGGTACGGCATTACTTATATACGAGCATGGGTAGTAGTATATATCCGGTACATGACTCGCTAGTATAGTACTGGCTTGATACGGCATTACTTATATACGAGCATGGGTAGTAGGATATACCCGGTATATAACTCGCTAGTATAGTACTGGCTTGAAACGGCATTACTTATATACGAGCATGGGGTAGTAGGATATACCCGGTATATAACTCGCTAGTATAGTACTGGCTTGATACGGCATTACTTATATAAAGCATGGGGTAGTAGGATATACCCGGTATATGACTCGCTAGTATAGTACCGGCTGATACGGCATTACTTATATACGAGCATGGGGTAGTAGATATACCCGCTATGACTCTCTAGTATAGTACTGGCTTGATACGGCATTACTATATACGAGCATGGGGTAGTAGGATATACCCGTATATGACTCGCTAGTATAGTACGGTTTGATACGGCATTACTTTATATAAAGCATGGGGTAGTAGGATATACCCGTATATGACTCGCTAGTAAGTACTGGCTTGATACGGCATTACTTATATACGAGCATGGGTAGTAGGATATACCCGCTATATACTCGCTAGTATAGTACTGGCTGATACGGCATTACTTATATACGAGCATGGGGTAGTAGGATATTCCGGTATATGACTCGCTAGTATAGTAACTGCTTGATACGGCATTACTTATATCCGATCATGGGGTAGTAGGATATACCCGGTATATGACTCGCTAGTATAGTACTGGCTTGATACGGCATTACTTATATACGAGCATGGGGTTAGTAGGATATACCCGGTATCTGACTCGCTAAGTATATATTGGCTTGGATACGGCATACTTATATACGAGCATAGGGTAGTAGGTATACCCGGTATGACTCGCTAGTATATAGTACTGGCTTGATACGGCATTACTT